>NW_021604703.1:3583593-3599462 GCF_004785775.1 Grammomys surdaster | reverse complement strand
TACCCTCATACCACACACAACACACACACACTCACATACCACACATACCATATATATGCACACACACACACACACTCATGAACACCACATACATACCATATACATACACACTCATACATACACACTCACTCATACACACTCACACATACTCCCATACCACACAACACACACACACACACACACACATTTGTGAGTGTAAGTTTTCATTTAGATTTATTATTCCTTGCTCACACCCCCTGCCTCTGCATGATTCCATAAATGACTGTTTAAGAAATCAGTGTTAACAATGAATTTGTGAGGCTTTGACATTGGGGATCTTTTCACAGCAGAGTGATTCGATTTGATACCAACTTCTACAAAGACTTGGTAATGAAAACACGAGGATGTGACTGCTCCCAGGTACAGTGGAGAGGGAAGTGTATTGTAGCTATGAGGGAGAAAACAGCCAGAGGCATCTGGAAGGGTCCAGACTGAACCAGACCAGCAGGCTGAACCAGGCCATGAAGGAGGGGTGTAGGGTGGGGATTGGGGTACAACGAGGACAAGAGAGGAAGAGAAAGGAACCAGGAGCCAAATAGCAGAGAGGCCACATAGCCAAAATGGCTGGGTCATATAGGGACGAGAGGCTGGGGGAAGGGAGGTGATTCTCAGAGGCTGGAGAGGTTGAGGGTAGGGGGTAGGGTATGCCAGCCAGGATGACTCTGTAACAGGTACTTGCTGAGGGCCTGCCAGCCAGTGTCATTTCAGATAAGTTAAATAGCACCTCAGTTAGCCATTTGTCCTGAGTTGGAGACCTCATAATGAGTGTGATAAGGGCATGGACATTTTAGATAAAAGGTAGTCTTGGAACTTCCCCTCTAGGGCTAGAGAGTTGTCTCAGTGGTTAAGAGCACTGACTGCTCTTCTAGAGGACCTGGATTCAATTCTCTGTAACCACATGGTGGCACACAGACACACGCGAACACACACACACACACAGTACACAGACATACATGCCGACAAAACACCCATACACATAAACATGAATTTAAAAATTAAAAGGAAAGTTCATTTCATATGTCTGCCTTCCTTCCACTCCATCCACCCATAGCTTTGACATGAGAGAAGAAAAATCAGGACTCTTAAAGTCTTAAAGTATGCGGCATATTTGACACAGAAGAAAATGGACATTAGGAGTCAATAGGCTACAGAATATTAATATGGAAGACAAGGAAGGAGGTGGTTTCTGTTTTCCTATCTTGTCACATGACTTTCCAGCCTGGCTACTTTACCCATAGCCACTGATGGGAACAGTTTGGGATTGGTCTGGGGAAAATGGGGCATGCCCTGGTCTCTTCTATAATCTGAAACCAAAGGCAACATATACCGGCTCAATTTCTCTTTAGAGGCTTGTGGGTTTGGTAAGGAGAAGTAGAAAAGAGTCTTTAAAATTGTAAAAGTTGCAGCTGCAGGGACGACCCAGTGCTAAAGAACCAGCATTGTTCATGCAGAGTTTGATTCCTAATGGCCATGTCTGGTGGCTCACAACCACCTGTAACTCCAGCTCCCACAGGACCTGATGCCCTCTTCTGGCCTCTTTGGGCACCTGCACATAAATCTACAGCCCCTTCACCTCATGCATAATTAAATCTTAAAAAAACAAAAAACCCACTAGTAAAGTAAAAAAGAAAAAACGAGTCTATGTTAGTCTGGGCTACATAGTGAGAACCTGTCTCAAAATGTAACAAAACAAGGGATGATTTAACTTCTAGACTCATAGGGTGGAAATCCTAACCAGCTGGTAAAGTCTGTCCTTCCATTGGGCCCCTTTAGTATTAATCACTTCCTTTGTGTTTTTGAATCTGTATAGCTGAGCTAGTGCACTAATACAATTTATGCTCAGAGTCCTTCCACTCCAAATGTACTGAATTGTACAAAATTTAAAGTTTACCTTAAAAAGCCAAAGCAACAAAACTTCTCCCAAGAATCCTAGTTAGCTAATGAGAAGCACTGCTTGCAAGTCCCTAAACAAAGATGCAAGCAAATTCTCTGTGGGAAATCTAGCTTAGTTCCCAACCTGGGGTGTGCTAGTAAAACAAAGAAATACATGGCAAGGTGAAAAACACAAAGCAATTGGAAGAGTTGTCAGAGTGGCACCAGATGCTAACTCTCGGATGCTTGTTCAACTCCAACCTTCCCAGGTCTTATTTCAAGGTGACTTGTTATCCCACTCTGGTTTTTTTTCCGCTCAGTGGTCACAATGGCTCACCATGGAGGTCAGCGTCAGCACTTGTGTAGTAATCTGAACATCTGTTTTACAGCAGTTTCGTTCTCCTCCTCCTTCCTTGGGAAGCATGAAGAAGCCCAATGTTGTTCAAAACATTAAACATCACTATTTCTGGTTTTGGTCAGTCTGCAGGCCTTATTAAAAAACAAATAAATAAAAGGCCACTCCCCTGCCTGGAATCCTGCACTATGGCCACTGGGCTGCCTCAGCTACTTGGTTCTTAGAAAAGAGAGATTTGCCTTTCCACCTCAACTTGGAGGGCTTTGTGGTTTAGCCTCATCTGTAGACTGGGGATGCAAGTTCAGAGGGGTGCGGGACATCACTTCTATGCTCCCTGCCACCTGTTAGGGGCACTCTTTTTTCTCTTTCTCAAGATGGAAATCGAGCCTCACCTCCTGGATTCCAGATTTATTCGGAGAATTCAGCCTCCAGCCAGCTTTGGGGATTCATTCATGGATGACGCTGGCAGAAAATCATGGTCAAATAGCAAAGAGCGTCATTCGGGCCACAGCCCAAGGGCACAGAGAATACAGCTGCCTTTTTATATCGGAGTGAAAAAAACCTTGGTGCTCACAGGCGAAGTCACAGTTCACTACGACCTGGAAGTCACCTCGGCTTTTTGCAGCTGAAAAGCAATTACAAACAAGTCTGAGTTGCACCACTCTCCAGACAGTGGTAGAAGGAGGACTAGATCCTAGACCAATAACCGTAGCGAAAAAGGCTGTGTCGGCCCGCTCACTGCAGTATCTCCTAGAACCAGCCCAGAGGCTTGTACTCAAGGGGCCCAATGGAAGGACAGACTCTACCAGCCCTTTAGTATTTCCACATTTTCTTTTCTATTTAACTAACCTTATCTTAGGAAAGCCCCGTTGCGCCCTCTTGCAAATCAGGAGAGATCTCAAAGGCATGGGTAGGACAGAAAGCCACTGAACATCCCCACCGGCACAGTAGGAGGCAGGACCTGGGCAGGCTTGAGGTTAGATCGAAAGTGACAAAGGTGTTTGCAACTTAACTGAGCACATATGAAAAGCTGTGAAGGTTGGAGAGAGTTGGAAAAGCCAAGAAGCCGCGTTCTGAGGCCCAGGAGAGGAAAATGTCTTGTTTTAGGAACAAGACACGTTCCGGGCTCAGTCTGGTCAGGCTTGGCAAATGTCACCTAGGAATCTTGTAAGCGTCTATAGTTGGGAGTAAAGAAAACTTTGCTCTTTCACAGGTAGTTGGTTCTCAATGCAGGGAGGAGTGTCCCCAGAATTTTGCTCCAGGGACATCTCTCTTAGTGCACTGTACCGACGCCGTAAGGCTTCAGGAGAAATGGCCGCTGATCGAGAACAATTCTGTGCTTGGATCAAAGCACAACCTTAGGGTGGCTGGCCCGGAAAAGAGCTTAGAGGAGAGGAGGGGTGAGTAGGAAAACAGAGGCAGGGGGTTGTCACCTGCTGAGCTTCCTGGGAGCCGGGGGAAAGAGAACTACCCAGCCCAGGTGGTGCAGGGCACAGGGAATCCTCGCGCACCGCGTGCGCGCCGGGCTGCTCTACACCTGCCGCGGGGTCTGACCCGCAAGCGGGCAGGCGGCGAGCACAGGTGGCGGCGATTGGGCAGGCGGGGCCCGGAGGGTGACGTCACGGGCTCCGGTCCCGGCGGCAGAAATAGGGCAGCCGCGGCAGCGGTGGCACAGCGGCGGGCGGCGGAGGCTCAGAGAAGCTGGAGCTTGGACTGTTTCTAGCACGCCGAGGGACCAGCCGACAGCCGGAGACGACCCAACCGAGGACTCGGGGTCCCGGTCGCCGCCTCTGTCGCCGCCACGGGGCGCTCCCTCCCTTCCACCCGAGTCCGGCCACCTGGTCTTTCCCTCGGCCCCGGCCGCCGTAGGTAAGCGAGTCTCAGCTACAGAGCAGATGCGGGTGTCCGAGTCGTGCCACTGCCGCCAGCTCGTCCCGCTGCTCTCCGCCGGGGTCCCGACGCCCGCAGCTCCGCAGCTCGCTGCAGGGCCCGGTGCGGGCGTTCTCTGGTCCTCACTGCCCACGCCTGGAGAGCCAAGTTTGCGCGCCTGGCCACGGGCACGGGACCACAGGGCCGGGGCTCGGCAGGGCCACCCTGGATGTGCTAGGACTGGGAGCTAAAGCTGGGGTACATGGGGTTTGACAACCGGGGATCAGCGGTGGGGAACGGAGCGATCCTTATAGTCGCACGGGGGCCACGCAGAACTGCTCTGGCTGAGCCCGAAGCTCACGATCCGCACCGAGACCCTGCAGGCGCCGCTCTTGGGCTCTGAACCCCTGGATGGCCTCAGCCAAACCTAAGTGACAGACCCTGGCTCAGACCCGTGCCCTTGGCTGGGATCTAGAGTGCGGGCAGACATCCTCTGCACCTTCTTCCCCTCCGCTTTGCGGGGAAACTTGCGTCCCCTTGTCGCAGCCAAAAGATAAGCTGCGCCTCTCCTGGCCCTCATTATCCCATGGTCCTCGGTGTAGGTGTAAGGAGCTTAAGAATAGGGCATCCGGGCAGAACCCTGCTCTGGGGACCCTGTGGCTTTCATCCTGGGAGGCCACAGTTGTTGCCAGTAAGCAGCTGCTGTAACCCACTGGGAAGTCTCTAGGGAACAGTTTGTCCTGAGGACGTTTAGGTTGAGGGGAATCGGTGCTAAGAGAGACTATGCTGACTGACTTCGGCCCCTCTTTGCCCCACCGAAGGAAGAGAGACCATTTCCAAGTTTCAGAGGGGACCTGGGAAACGCAGGCAGAGCGCTGCTCTTGGGGCGCATGTCGCCTGGAGTTTGGGTACCACTGCAGCACGAGGCTTTGAGTACTCTTTGCAGCTGACAAAGCCGTGTCCCACTTGGCTTCCCCCACGCCTGCCACCTGAGGACTTCCTGTCTTGAAACTCTTGCAAGGGAAGAAACTGGCAGCGGTCGATAGAGCTCGTGATGCCCCGACTTTGGCGAGCATCTCTGGTGTTCTTTGGTCTGCTCAGAGTTCTCTAGGAGTTGACCTCCGGCCCCACCAGGTCCGCATTTTCTCCCAGAGCTGGTCCACCTTGCACTGCCCAGAGGACTTCCCTCCAGAGAACCGCTATTCATCTTGACACTGATGAATAGCGCTTCGGTAGTCCCTCTGCTCCCCTCTAGGTGTCGCTCCCATTGAAGTTTCCATGAGTGAAAAACAGCGCCAGTAGCTTTAGTCTGTTGTCTTAGTAAATCTGTTGCAAGCTTGTGCTCCAAGAATTTTACTAGGCACCCTCACCCGCCGCGAGGTACCCGAATTCATCCCTCCTTTATATGCCTTACACAGAAATGGGGTAATTGCTAGCCAATACCGTACGGAACAACAGCCCCTGATGTTTTCTAAGGAAGACAAGGGGGACATGAAGACGTTAGGACGTTTCCAGAAAGCCCCCAAGTTATATTCCTACCCATCAGCCATTGGAGATACAAGGGAGAATTGTAACAGTCTGTTCTCACCCTGATACTGGCTAGTGTCTGTTCCAGTCCCTCTGACTCTAAGGATAGGCTCTGGTGTGGACATTGGCGTGGGCAAATGGGTGGGGGAGTGACTAGGACTTGTGTGGCATCATAGCCCCAGCGCCTCTCCAGCCAACTCTTGAACCCCTATGCCTTTCAGAACCCAGTGACTTCCTGTTTCAGTTGTGTGAGAAGGGACTTCAGGTCCAGGTCATTCTGCCTCCGTCAGCTGAATGCTGGCTTTCTTCCTCCCATCATGGGACCTAATACCTCCCTCTCCCCAGAAAGGCTTTCAGCCTGAACCAAAGGTTCAAGGAAAGGGTCCATTATTAACATTCCTAATTATATTGTCCCAGTGGCTTTTATTTTTCCTCTTAGGATTTGAGGTCACCAAGTTTTATTAATTGCAGAAAGACTCTTTCCTTGACCCCCCCTTCCCAGAGAGAGACCAGCTTGCTGAACTGGGCAATATCAGGACTTTGCTTCCCCTGGCTGTGCACAGAAGGTGAGTGAAGGAGGGAGAGACTGGCCCACTCACCATGCTTTTCCTTCTGCTAAGGACTGGGAGGACCTGCTTATTTACTATGACCTCATGTGGTAATCTGCTGTTTGACTTAATAGTCTATTCCAGGGACAATGGTTAAGATTTCACAAACCTACATCTACCTATCTTTTCTCTCCAAGTCCCTCCTTCTTGCTTACTCGTAGTTACTGTTTTTTTCCAAACATGATGAAATTAGGTATTTCAAGAGAGCATCTCTCTTGAAGTGTTTTGCCACTTACTGCATAACACTAAGACATGGAACATCAAATATAATGGGAAAACCATAGTTAAATGGGCATATTTGGGAAGAGTTATCTGAAGGTTGGACAGATATGGGTGATTAACAACCATAGGTAAACGTGTAAAAACTTCAGTTCTGAGATACATGTCATCAATTTGTGAATTGCACATGGAATAACAATTTAGGCATTCAATTCATCAATTGTTGGGGAATATATAGAGTTTATAATTGCTAGAACATCAACTTAGGGCTGGTGAGATGGCTCAGCAGATACAGACACGTGCTGTCAGGCTTGAGTTTGAGCCCAAGATCCACATATGGAAGGAGAGAGCAGGCGTCTGTCAGCTGTTCTCTAACTTTTACATACACACATACACACAAAATAAATAAATGCATGTAATAAAAATGTAGAAAATGCAATCCCACTTAATTACATTGTGCTGCAGTTAGATTGATACATGCTTATCTTCTCCAGGTTGATATTTTAGGGGCCATTTGGGGAAATTTGACACGCTTTTTCTTTTTCCTAAATCACACACAAATCAAAACTAGAGTCTAAACCTTTCAGCAGAAATTGTAGTGTAGCCACTGGTTAAAGGTTGAGCTTGGTATGGTCCCCCTTCCCTCCATCCTCCCCCAACATCAGACAGATACACAGAAGAGGATGGCAGGGCTCTGGGGCTCCCCATTTGATTACTCTTGGTTGAGTGTCAGCAGAGCATGGTGTAAAATATAGTCCGATTCAAGTATCAAGCAGATGTTTGGAAATGCAGGTGCCTCCAGGGTCCCAGACCTGATTGCTTGCTTTGAGGTTCTACCAAGTCATCTTTGTAACTTCTAAGCCATTTGTGTGTGACTAATCCATAGCGACTGGCCTGGTAATGTTCTCGTGTTCTAGAAAAGAGGTCAAGAGAGAAAGAGCTGATGAGCAGTGTCCCCAGTGACTAGCATTCCCACCCATCCTGAAAGATTTGGTTACAGGAATAGACAAGACAAGATTTGCCTTAAGTGCATCACCTGTGTAAGACTCTGGCCACTGATCCTGCACAGTTTACGTGTTGGTTTGTGGTCTCTGGGTTGGGGCAGACTTTTTTTAAAAATGAATTCATATTAGGTTTAGTCTTTCCCTAATAACTTACATTTTTAGTCATAGCTTTTCAACTTTCTTCAAAAAGCAACTTGGCATTTGGAATGTTGCATCACGCTAACTTGTCATAACTCTGTAATTTTAAGCACAGAAAGAGAGCACAGACACAAGCCTGTTTTACAGTGCAAGTCCTGTGGTTTGCACAGAGAGGCTACAACACTGACAAGCACAAAGAGGATCTGGAAGAGGATGCAAATCTGAGGGTTAAGAAAGCAGACAGGTGTCCAGGAGGTAAGATGCTGCGTTAGAGTCTAGGTCTTTGCAGTGGCTTGGTTCCAAACTTTCAATGACTTACTAAATTTACAGGAGGCAGGATGGCAGCACCCAGCTCTCCTTGTTGTGGGAATGATGAGGATCAGATGGGGACCAGAGAAAAAAGGTGAAGTGCCTCTCTCCAAACTAAGATGTTTATCCTGCCAAGTGACTGACGCCCTGAGTTGTTTGGAAGATAAGGCTGTCTCAGCTCTTTATAGGAAGCCTGAGGAACTCTATTCTGGTAGAGATGTATAGCCAGTGCTTGGGATCTGGCCAAGAATGATGAAACATACGATGAGTGAAGTGTGATCTCTGAAGGAGGCCTACGTTGATGGTCAGAATCTGTACCCTTATGAAGAGCTCAGCCCTAGCCCTCTGACAGGGAAATTCTTACCGAAGGCCAGCAAAGTGACTTAAATTGGAGCCGCAATGAATTCAGTAATAGATTGACTTCCTCAAAAGTGACTTGTGCTCCCTGGAGTTGGAGGAGCGTCCTTACCTCCTAGAAATCTGTGTGATTTCTCTTGCAGAGTGTGCCAACTTGCACCCACTCTGGGAGCAAGTACAGAAGGGTAACAGCTTGGCTCTTTTCCCCTTGGTATGAATCCTTGGCCATAGTCAGAGTCTTGACAAGTAAAGGAGGCTGGTTCTGGGTATCTTTCAGGGGCAAGAAGGGACTCTGGGTTCAGGGCCTCCCTCCTAGTTTGCCTTGTGTAGATCGACTGGGTCATATGAAAAAGAACTGCCTACTAAGATTATATATTGGCAAGGGTGGGGAGGTATTGATGGACAGGACCACCCACCTGCTGATTTACATGCCATGTAGCTTTGGCAGGGTACTTACCCTCCCTGTGACCCTGCTTTCTCTTGCCATCAGATGGGGAGGAAGGATAGTCACTGCCTTCTGCATGGAGATGAGGCATGCCTGTAAAGCAGATTGAATAGTACCTGACACATAGTAATTGCTATGTAAGTGTTAACCAAATAGAGAGTCTCTATTTGGTTATTAGACAGATCATCAAAATTGATTTAGACCCACTATTAATTCTTCTTTTTATTGACTGAATTGTCATAAAACTCAAGTTGAAAATTTTTAGGCTGTTGCTGCTGTAGATGTAATGAATTGTCAATCACCCTGTGAATAAAATGACATCCAAGACATATCCACGGTGTAAATGAAATCAGCTAGTGGTGGCCAAACTGAGCTGCATTTTATAAAGAAGCTGCGTAGGCTTGTTTAAGCAGTTGGTCTGGCTCACGTGTCTCCCTGTCTTCAAATAAGGTCTTAATAGGGAATCTCAGTGCAAACTGGATAAAGACCAGTACCAGCTCTATCTATCAAGGCTGGTGTTGGGGTCGGAATGTCCTGAAACACTTCTGAGAATCCGGCTTAATGCTCACCCTCTGGGCCTGCTTCTTAAATGAAGCTACATGGTGCTTGCCAAGACAATAATTGAAATGAATGGATTTTATTTTGATACTATCCTTTGATAATAAAACACCAGACATAATTGGTCTTAGATTACTAAGCAAATTGAAAGTGTAAAGCATTAGATTTCGCGGCTTGCATATTTCATAATTCCAGGAGTTGACAGCTGTACATTAAGTAGGACGGATTTTGATTATCTCTATACTTTTAGTGGGTTTGGGCAAGGAGGCATGACAAAGGAAGTGAGCAGACCTTTAAATGCAGGCACTTACCTCTCAAGCATTATTTGTTAGTGGACTAAGTTATCAGCAAATTTAAAAAAGAATAGAAGGCATAGTCTTTCTCATTCTTGCCCAAATTACTAAAGTTAGCTCTTAAAATATGCAAAAGTCCAATAGCTGCCATCTGTAGTCTCTGGAACATGGCTCCAGGTTCAAAAGAGGAGAATTCATGAAGAATATGAAGCTGCCCTCTTTATTTTTAAAAAACAGAAGAACAGTTTCGTTGTGGGAAATATTCTTTTCCAGCCCTGCGTGAGGGGGTTCTTCTCCTTCTACCTTCCCATCCCTCTGAGCGCTGCCCATCCCCTGTGCAGAGTCAGGCAGCCAACCGCTGTTTCATGTCACAGGCTTCACGAAAGTAGCAGCTGAAGCCACACTATGCAAAATGCATATCATGTACAGAGATGGTGTCCTTGTGATGATAGTCACTGACTACCTAGACTGCTTTCTTCAGCTCAGCTTTGCCAATGGATGTCAGAAAAATGAATGGCTGAAGAAAGAATCAGAGAAATGGGGGTCTCGGGAGACCTTCTCTACAAGATAGCTATCTATCCCTGGTGACCTTGTCATTCCATAAACCAGTGTGTGGTGTCCCACGCTTCATTCTGCCTTTCTTCCAAGTGGGCATCTGTCTCACACATGGAGACTCAGGCAGAGAAACCTGGTATATAGCACAAGTGGCTTTGGTTGGTGGCCGTGGCCATTAATGACTGAGTGACAGCCTTTGTCCCTTGTCTAGGTTAGAGATTCTTAAGCTGTTTGTACTCTGGGTCCCTTTTCACCTCTTACATAAATTAGATATACAGACCAGATATTTACTGATAATACACCTTTTACTCTGAAAGATTTAAGTATTATTTTTTAAGTATTTACATGCTAGAGAGCAGGGGCCTCCCACCCCACCTCAGGCTTGAGTCACCAGATCCTCTGGGAGCCTGAGTTACAGGTAGTTAAGAGAAAGTTGCCAGGAGTACCAAACGAAGATCTTCTGCAAAAGCAGTGCAGGCTTTTAACCATGGAGCCATGTCTCCAGCCCCCAAGAAATTTATTTTAAAACAATTCTTTAGTATGCATGCACTTTTACTATTTGTTAAAGATGAAAGTAAATTTGCATACTCGTGAGATGGATCTGCATGAGGAACTAGTTTTGGCATATATTTGATACTGCAGGAGGAAGAGCATCTTTGGCATTTCTCGGAGCTGATTAATATTTTGATTTTATAATTGTCAGTATTGAACACTGTGCCACATAAATACATAATACAAAATGGCAGAAGGGCGCTCAGGACCATTTTGGAAACAGTTGGAAATTCTGTCCTGCTCCCGAGCCAAAATTCTTTTAGCAAGTTTTACAAAATTCCAGCCAGCAACTCAAATAGCAATTTTAAAAATCAAACATTCTTACACAATACCATCCAAATACATATACTCATTTGAGGCTTACATGCTGAGGAATGACGGTAGGAAAATATTAAGAGACTTTGTCTTCTGTAATCAGACCATTATGTTTCCATAAGAGCAGCAAACTTTGTATGCTCAGTGGAACACTGTGGTTTGGAGCTTGCAATCTTCTTGGACCTGAGCCAAGGTGTTGCAGGCACGATTTGGTGGCAGTGTGTCAGATAGTGTGAGGCAGTCTCATGTGCTTAGAGCCAAGGCTGCCATGAGGTAGCCATTGTATGGTAAGCATTGCCAGGGAGTCATTGTGCATTTGATCTTTAATTAATTATTGGTTCTATATTTTACTATTTATGACATTCTACCATTGTCCAATTTTTTAACAACTCCTCCCTCTGTCCAAGAGGAAACACTACCTAAGCCCCTTTGAGGATGTGACCCACAGTTAGAAAGGCTGAGCTCCAGAGAAGGAGTCATCTAAGGCTGTTACTTGAGTATAGGAGTATGACCCCTCAAGCTACAAGGTGTGAATCAGATGCCAGCTGTAATCTAGTCTTCAGGCCAGGCTATCTGGGATGCTGGCCTCTAAAGGGGTCTATGTGTTCCCATCTCTGTGGGCCAGGCCAAGATGTGGCATCGAGAACCTGTAAGTAAATACCATCAAAATGATAACAAGCGTACACTCACAATGAACATTTAGAAAGTAAATATGTGGGCCAGCGAGATGGCTCTACAGGTAAAGGCACCTGCCACAAAGCCTGGTGACCGAGGGGCAGAACTGAGTCCTGCAAGCTATCCTCTGACCTCCAACATACCCCCAACACATACACCAGCACCCCCCCCACCATAATACACACCAACATACCTACCCCACACACACCTACATTTAAGAAAATTAAGAAGTACAGTTACTTGGAGCAATCTGTCCTCCCTACATCAGCATGGTTCTTTGGCACATGAGGTTTCCTGATCACTGCTCACACCTGAGCCTCAATGTCCCTCCGTGAAGGTCTTAGTCTCTGGTCACTTTGAATCGTCTCTTTGTTTTAGTCTAGGACTTGAAGACAAAGTGAGTCTTGGGAAACAATTTCCAGGTTCCTGGGACTTCACTGGCATCAGCTGCTTAGATTCTGCTGCAAAACCAGAAATACCAGACCTTATGATGCTATTTTGAAGTTCACCATTTTGTAAACTGACTTGTGAAACATAGAGACATTGCTACACGCTTAATGTTATTCCTCATCAACATTTCCTTAAACGTGTTTGTTTATTTAGTGTATGCATGTGTGTGGGGTATGTATGTCATTGTGAGACAACTTGCAGAAGTCAGCTTTGGGGGATCAAACTTAGGCAGTCAAGCTCAGCAGCGAGTGTCATCATTTGCTTGGTCACCTCTCCAGGCCTCAAATGATTAGCCCCAAATGCTTTCTCAGGAAATTGGGTCATAGATGTGCCCAACAGATGTGACTCAGCTGACTCACCCTGCTTGTCCTTAAAGATGTGGTGGTTGGTGGCATTTTAAGTGGGACACTATCTAATGGCTTACATTTTCAGAGTTCTACAGTGTACCTGGGACCAGCTCTCTCAATTCTCAGAGCACTCCTGTGAGGACTGTGATACAGCCCTCGTTTTAGGGACAGTACACTGGGGCCTAGAAGTCATGTTATCATTTCTCTCAAGTGAAACAGAAGGGTTTGTACTATATTTTATACTTAGATTAATCTGATTCTTTATGTGAGTACATGGGTGTACATGCATGTGGTTGTATGTACACATGGAAGCCAGAATTCAGCTTTGGGTGTGGTTCCTTGACAGCCAGCCATCTTGATTTTTTGAGAGAAAGAGTTTTCCTCATAGGTCCATAGGCAGTGCTGACTGGCCAGTGAGTCTCTGGGATTTGCCTGTCTCCACCATCCCAGTGCTGGGATTAGAGACACAAACTGCTACTCCCAGCTTTTTATGTGGGTCTGGGGCTCAAACTCAGGTCCCAAGCAAACTATCCTCCCAGCCCCTTAGGTTGGCCTGATTCTGTGTGCGCGCATCAACTCCCCAGTGACTTGCTGTGACTTCCCACTGCTTTCCCTGCTGAGCTTTTACTGTTTTTTCAACAGACTGGACAAAATGAAACCAGGAAGCTTCTGGCCACATCTTGCCCTACTCGGAGTCTCCCTGCCGGCTGTGCTGGGATGGATGGACCAAGGAGCCAGCGGAAGTCCGAATGTGGTTCTGGGAGAGTCACAGGCAGAGGTATGGTCCCAGAACTACCGACATGACATTCCATACAGACTGCTTTTCTGTGTTACAGCATCCGAGTGTCTGATTTCACTTCCATTTTTAGATCAATTAGACCACCGTGTAAATTCAAATTGCACTTCTATTTCTGGTAGGAGGCAGGAGGAAACAAGAGGCATTGTCACAGGTGGACTGTGGCTCCGAGTCTCTCATCAATGGAAGCACACCCCCACACCATGCTTTTTCACAACACACTTAGCCACCCACAGAGAACCTCCCAGGACTGTCCTCTCTGTGTATTTAATAATTGGTGGCACACTCCCGTGTGAACTGATGAAGTATTCCAATGACAAAATATGTCTTCAAAAAGAAACGGGCCACTCTTCGGATATATAGATAAAAAAGAACCAAGCTGAGAAGGAATTGGCCAGCTGAGGTCCTGAGGGAGACAGCTTTAATGAACAGATAAGAATGATTAATGGCATGCGAGGTGTATATAAATACTTCTAAAGAGCTTGGAAAACCCACTCTCAGAAACCTCCCCCGAGGGCCTGGATGTGCTGCTAATTGCTTAGTGATCTCTAGTCTTACGTATCCTACGTCCTAGCCCTGCTCTAGGTAGCAGGCTCAGCAACTTTGGGGTGTCTTCATGAGTTTGGGGTACATATGGGATGTAGGATATCTTCAGAAAATGCCTTGCATAGGTGCTGAACTTTGAAAAGTAAGTATCCCCTTCACTAAAGCCACCTGGGATTTTTCTCTTTGCTTCGAGGAGCCTTATCAGGGCCTTCCCAGGCAGCCACACTTCCATTGTCTTCCACCGATACATGCCAGGGATCCTTTCTCTGTACCTGTGTGTCTGTTCCTGGGGAAGGAGAAATCAAAATTACCCGAAAAGTCAACATTCCCAGAGAGCGGATAAAGGAACACACAGTGTGTGTTAGGATTAATGCATTGTTTGATCAAATGGCACCAAGTTCTCTTTCATTGTTACTTAATTGTCCTGCGCTCCCAAACCAACGGAGCCTTACTCTTCAGGGAGTTTCAGAAGTGATTTAATGCACAGCACTTCTTCTGCTGAAGTTGGTGCCGTGTGATTTTTGTCTCGAGTCAATGATTAAATAGAAACACTATCGCTCCTGTCTAAATTTATGAAGGACATACCTTAGTATGCTTTGGGAGAGTCTAATGGTGGCTGCGGCTGGGCTGGTGAGAGCCACATTTCCCATGTGGGAAGGGCTTCATTTTTATACTCATATCCCAGGGGGAAACCATCACTTAAGTCCTACAGATCCATCCTTGAATATTGAATAGCAAAGCAAACAGACAGGCCTTCCTGGGAGCTTACTCTCCTGAAGTCAGGGGGAGGGGGTGCGGTGGGGGGGTGGGGGGGTAGGGCTCCTTGGCCCTCTTTGGTGAATCACTTATTTCAATTAAGAGGCAAGCCAATTAAAGTGGGATTTAGCTGGTGGTGAATGGAAGGCAAGTTAACATCACCCAGAGCTTGCTTACGTGATCACTTAACACCAGTGCTTCGTGGCTTCGTGTAATGGCGGGAGAGGCAGGTACTGCACACTGGAGGAAGGAAGGCAGGCTTCTCTTTGTTTGGGGTTATCCCCCACTCAGTTCAGCTGTTTTTTTCATGTCCAAGAATGCCACTGGCTGCTTCAGGAAAGGGGGGGTGTGGCAGCAGTCTCCTGGAGACAGGTGCAGCTGGCTGTTGGTCATACCTCCCAGACGTAGCTTTATTTTCTGCCGTGCCTTAACTCAATGAGCCTGCTCCTAGCTGTGATTAATGAGGGGGTCATGCTGTGTGGGCCAACTCCGTGGAAATTGAGGGTAGCTTTGGTCAGTGTTCAGCTACCGGGAGCAGAGCATTTGCTATAGTGGGGGTGCTTTCTGACTTTGGTCATGCTCTGAATGCCTCCCCCTCAGCCCCATATCTGGTATGTGTGTGGAGCATGACTGTTCATATAGCAAGCTGAGGCCAGAGCAGGACATAGGGCATCCTCCTTTATTGTATTCTGCCTTGTTCCTGTGAGACTGGGTCTCTCACTGAACCTAGAGATAGCTTCAGCTGTTTTTCTGACTGGGCTAGATGGCTAGCAAGCTCCGGGTATTCTCAGGCTTGCAAAGCAAGTGCTCTTGCCTACAGAGCCACCTCCCTAACCCTGGCCATCTTTCCTTAATACATGTACTATTCTGCCCCTCCTCTAAGCCAGCCGATCTCAACCTGTGGGTCTGGACCCTTTCACAGGGGTCGCCTAAGACTATCGGAACACACAGATATTTACATTACAAATCATAACAGTAGCAAAATTATGAAGTAGCCACCAAAACAGTTTTATGGTTGGAGGTCACATGAGAAACTATATTAAAGGGTCACAGCATTTAGGAAGATTGAGAACCATTGCCCTAACCTAAGCCCTGGTTCTGACTCCTTCTCTAGAACCTTGTTGGACCACTGTTAATCACGCATGGGCTTTAAAACAAAGATTGATTTGCTCGTTTTTATTTATTTGCCTGTGTGTGTATGTGTGTATATGACGGGTGGGGAGGGGGGGGGGAGAGAGAGAGAGAGAGAGAGAGAGAGAGAGAGAGAGAGAGAGAGAGAGAGAG
>NW_021604703.1:3568809-3583583 GCF_004785775.1 Grammomys surdaster | reverse complement strand
GAGAGAGAGAGAGAGAGAGAGAGAGAGAGAGAGAGAGAGAGAGAGAGCACCTACAGTAGGAGTGACAGGGTCAATCACCTGATATGGGTGTGCTGGGAACTGAACCCAGATCCTCTGCAAGACTAGTGAGTGCTCTAACCATTTCTCCAGCCCCTTTTGGCCCTTCTTATCTTTTTTTTCTTACTTACATTTATTTTGCATATAGATGAAACTGATCTTGTTTAACTTTCTCTTCCTCTCAGTGTCTTATTAATTTTATGAGCAAAATGGAGGCTCAGGTTATTTTTTAAGTCAATCAAAACTTGATGTAAAATCCAATATCTGTTGTGAGATCACCTTGGTTTTCCAAAATTCAGAGGAGAACACCAGATGGGTGCATACAAGTCTGTGTGTTGTGGGACAGTAACAGTGTTCCTTGCTACCTGGGAGCAGCTTGCAGTTCTCCTGGGCTGACATCTTACTGACTGATATCAAGGTTGTCCTTGAAGATCATGGTTTCCAAGTAGTTTCTTCTTTGAACTGTGGCTAGTCATATTCACAACTCATTGTCCAAGGTGTACTGAAGTCTTCTGGAATCTTTCTCAGATAGTCTTATTTCTGGGAAGGAGCCAAACCAATAGAGTTTTTGTGTATACATTCGTGTGTGTGTGTGTCTGTGTGTGTGTGTGTGGTGTGTGGTGTGTGTACACTAGTGGTGAATGTTGGGTGTCTTCATCACTCTCCACCTTATTTTTTGAGATAGGGTCTTTCATTGGCCTGAAGCTCACGTCTAGCATGGCTGGCCAGCAAGCCCCGATAATAGATTAGGGCTCTTTTCTATTCCTCCCTGGCACTGGGACTGCAGATACATCTACTGTTTTATAGATTCTTATGGGGCTATGTAGCTGGTGTGTGTGGTACCTGTTTAATACAACCTGCTCAGTATGGGTACTGGGATCCAAAGTCAGACGCCCATGCTCCGACAGCAAGCATTTACCATCTCACCATCTCTCCAGCTCCAACAAAAACACTTTTTGAGAAACTAAATGTCAAATGGTTTTCTGTGTGTTTTCCCCAAGACAGTAGTGCTTCCAAAATGATCAATTTTCTAAGGTAGGTGTAAAGCATTAATAAGTTTTGATGTGTCTTTAAAATTATTAGAACAATTACTTCATTGCCCTAAAAGTAAATGAAGATTAAATGACCAATGGATGTGTGTGTGTGTGTGGTGTGTGTGTGTGTACACGTTCACACACACACACACACGCACAAACACATATTCTGAAAGCAATTACAGCCAATGTGAATTTCAGCAAATTATTGTTTATTGTACAAAGACTGCAGTTAAAATAGCTTCCAAGAGTTTTCTGTTCTACAGATGTGGGTTAGAAATGCAGCTGTAGGATGTGCCTCTTTCTAACAGCTGAGGAGCAGAATGTGTCCTGGAATGCTAATGCCATTCTGGATCTAAAGAAAAAATTCTGAGGTAGAGTTAATTGGAATCTTAAGATATTGTAACATTGCCCTCTTACCTCACTTTATACCATGGCCACAGTAAACTGATCCTTGATCACCAAATCTGAAATCCAACATTAGGTTAGTCAGTTAAGGACCAGTAGGACTCCACACATAGAAAAGCCACACCTGACTTCATGTGACAGGTTGCAGTCAAAAAGGCAGGCAGGCAGACAGAATCATACAAAATTATGGCAGGGCCTGGGGGAAATGGCTCAGTGGGTAAGCATGTATACTGTACTTTCAGAGGATGCATATTCCATTCCCAGCACCCATGTGGGTTGGCTCATAACCACTGGTTAACTTCAGTTTCCAGGGAATCAGATGTCTCTGGCATCCTTAGGTGATGCCCTCATATGCATATGCACATGCGTGTGCATGCACACTCACATACATGCACACCACACACACATGCATGCATGCATACATACATACATACACAAGCACACACACATACATATAATTGAAAATAAAATAAATCTTTTAAAAACTTCTGCAGGCCATATACATATATATGTATATATATGTATGTATGTATATATGAAATAAATGATTTTCATGTTTCGACTTGGGTTTCATGCCTCAAAGAGTTTATTATATGGGTACAAATATTCTCAATTTCTTCTAAATCCCAAATGCAAGCCAGTTTTGATTCCAGGCGTTTCAGGGATTTTATATGATGGGCAACCTGAGACATCAGAAGAGTATGAAAAATGACATCACAGTAGCTCCCAGAGAACTGCCCTATTCTTGCACAGTGTATATTTGTGGGTTCTCTCAGTGAACCCAGAGTGCTGAGTCCCAGTACCAGTGTCTGAATATGCATCCTTTATGCACTTTGCTTGGTTTGATGCTGTGTTATCATGTACTACATAACTATTTATACAAAATAGCATGGATCCCTTTAAAACCGTACCCCAGGGCTTGCAGACCAGCCCTAGGCTTGGAGGTCAAACTCATGTTTCCAGCATTTAGCAGACTCGGAGAAAAGTCTCTGAGGAACAGATATATAAGATGGGATCAGCTGACTCCTGCCTACCCCAAGATCCAGACCCTGTAGTTGTTTGAATAGGAATGGCCCTCATAGACTCGTGTGTGTGAATGCTTGGCCCATAGGGAGTAGCACTGTTAGGAGGTGTGGTCTTGTTGGAGTGGGTGTGGCTTTGTTGGAGTGAGCATGGCCTTGTTGGAGGAAATGTGTCACTATAGGGGCAGGCTTTGAGGTCTCCTATGCTCAAGCTACACCCACTGTGGCTCACAGTCTCCTTCTGCTGCCTGTGGTTCAAGATGTAGAACTCTCAGCTTCTTCTCCAGCACCGCATCTGCCTGCATACCACCATGCTTCCTGCCATGATGATAATGGATTAAACCTCTGAGACTGTAAGCCAGCCCCATGAAATGTTTCCCTTTATAAGAGTTGCCTTGGTTCTGGTGTCTCTTTATAGCAATGATACCCTAAGTAAGACAGACTTGAAAGCCCTTATTCTACACAGCCTGGTCCCTTACCCTTTCTACAGGTGTGGGCCACAGATATAGACTGTCAATGACCACTTCCGTCCCTAGCTGGACCTGTCATTTTGCAGGTCGGGATAGTAATAGTCTCAAAAGCAGTTCATTGTTGTCACATGTCTTCTAGTTCACAGCAGCCCTTCCCATCCTTTTCAGGAAAGTCCCTCCTGGGATCCCCAAGGAAGAGTGATGAGCCTGTGGAGGGTGAGGGCCATCCTTCCACATGTCTCCTTACTCCTCCTCTGCATGGAAAAAAGAAACTATCCTCTCTGAACAGTCAGAGGCCTAGGCTGGGGGCTTGGCCTCCCACCTGCAGGCAAATAAGTACATCGATATAATTTTCAAGGCAAAGTATGGCAGCCAGTCCTCCTAGGTGTGTCTTTGCTCCCAGAGTTAGTGTGGACTGTGTCTTGTCACAGTGCCTTCTGAGTGTCTATGTGCTTCAATAGCCCAGGGCCTTTTGAGATGCAATTGGTCTGACCTGGTCCTGAGTCTGTTTCTCACATGCTCTAGAGATTACATTCCGGGGGATGCTGGGCAGAAAAGCATTGAGCGGAGGTACTACTTCCTCTACGCACACATGTGAGAAGGACAGCCCCAGAGGGACATCTCTGTGGCTAGTCTGTCAGTGATTTTTAAGTCCTTTGGTGGGGTGAGGAGCCGTTCTCTGTGGCTACTGTGATGACTAGCGTCAAACTGAAGGAACCTAGACTCTCCTGGGGGTTGAGCCTCTGGGCATGCCTGTGGGGGATTATTTTAATTGTGTTAATTGATATGGAAAGACTCATCTTAATTGTGAGTTGGCCCATTCCATGAGCAGGGCCCTTTGTAAGTGTGAGAAAGAAAGCTGAGCAGCTGGATGCCTGCTTTCTTCGCTCTCTGTGACAGCTGCTTTCAGTTCCTGCTGCCTTGACTTCCCCCGCCTTTGATGGACTCAACCTTGAACTGTGAGCTTAACAAGCCCTTCATCCCCCAGGCTGCTTTTGTCAGAGTATTTTATCATAGCAACAAGATAGGAAACTAAGACAGTTGCTGAGGGTGGTCACATTCCTGTCCTCAATATGTCCACAGACCTATCCATATTGTCTTACCCTTGTCTATGTCCACACCTGTTTATACATAGTCACATCTGGGCTGACACTGTTTGGGGTCTTGTGTTTATCCTTGCACAGGGGACATAGACCACCGCCTGTGTGGCTCATAACTTCCCCCACCCCCGGCAAGCCCACCCTCTCTGTAGGCAGACTGTATTCCCTTTAGCATTTTGACATCATGGTTGACAGAGTTTTAATTGGCCTTGAAAAGTTCTGTGACCCAGGAAAATGAGCATTTATGAGTTCACAGAAAGCCATTATTTTTCTTCCTCTTAATTTATGCATCCAACTGTTCTTGCCTTTGCAGCTAAATAATCTCTGCCTCTCTAGGAGTCACAGTACCCTTGTCATGGGGACATCAGGCCATGCACTGTAAATGGGTCTGCAGTTCCATCTTTTGGGCAAGTTGTATCGGCAACTTTGCCACACCCCAGCTCTCAATTTTAATTTATCCTCTGTGACTTTTGGGTTATCGCTCCGGCTTCCCATTGAAAGAACCATGTTGGTACCTGGCTGTCTCTAAGAGTCCCATGAGTGGCTTCTCCTTTGGCATCCTGCCAAGGAAGAGCAATTGTCCTTCTGTCTCCATTGCTCTGGTCTCTGCTATGAGGCTTCTGGGCCTTGTCCTGCCACTAACCACAGAAGGGGTAGAGGGTATGGCTTCAGAAAAGGAGTCCTACAATGGAGCGTGAAGCAGACCCTGCTCTCTGAGTGGGAGACATTTAGAGAAACTATATAGGGAGTCAGCATGTTGTTACTGAATGGGAGACGCTCAAGTGGTTGCTTTTTGTCTTCTGTTGCTTCAGCTCTCTGATAGAGAGAGACTGGGTCCTTAATGTATTCTTCTCTTCTGCTAGAAAGGTACACTGGGAACCCCATCTCTCCTCCTGGGCTGGGGAGCTAGATCGTTTGATAGGATGTATGCTTGATTAGCATGGATGAGGTCCTGGATACAATCCCCTATGTTACATAAACCAAGTGTGGGGGCTCTGAGAGTTACACGTCAGGAACTTTCTTTTCTTCTTTTATGTTTTTGAGGCAGGGTCTCACTATATAGCCATGGCTGTCCTTGAACTCACAAAACCCACTGGCCTCTGCCTCCCAAGTGCTAGGACTTTATTTCTTTTTGAAGGTCTTGGTCTGTAGACTTTGAAGTTAAGCTGCCTCCTCAGCGCTGGGATTACAGTTGTAAACCACTGTGCCGGGAAAGATGGCTGTCCTTGATGTCAGGACAATTGGGTTAAAATTAAAACCTTGTTTGAGCTTTCTGTCACTTAAAGCTTGCTTCTCCTTTAAAAAGAAACAGAACTTTTTTTCCTATTCATTTCCCTGGTGTTTAAAACCATGACTGAAAAGTTTCCCTGCAGAAAAGACCTCATGTTTGAGGGATCTGAAGAAGATGCCTTTGGAGCATCCATTCCAGGAAGATAGACTTCCTGTGGGCAGACCAGGCTAGCCTCAAACTTGTAGCTATTCTCCTGCCTCTAATGCTGCCATGTCTAGCTACTTAAGCCAACTCCCTCTCCACAGATACAGGGGCCTTGTGCATGCCAGGCAAGTGCTCTACAACCGAGCTGCATCACCAGCTAAGATATGCTCCATGGCTCCTCTCATTCCTCTCTGCTCTCTCCTGCTTGGTTGGCATGCAAGTTGGTGTTTTCACATCAGCATGTGATTGTCAAGTCTGGGCTTCTCTGCCTCATGCACAATGTTACAAAGAATTTCCCGGCTGACTTCTCACAGACCCTACTGGAGTCCTAGGCTATTCTGGCCAACTGGGAACACCTCGTGCCTTAAAGCTAAGTAAGAAATGGGTCTCTGATGGACACCCAGCCATGTGCTTCACCCTGTGCTAAGCCCAGCTAAGTGGCCAAGAGAAGTGGGATTTATGACTCCATCCCAAGAGCTTGAGGATTGTTAGAATGTGGGGGAGGGAGTGAAAGGCTGTTGTGGAAGGGAGTCCAGGTTCACAGACAGAATTAAGCAACTATGTTAATGATATCATCTAACATAAAAAAAAGATGTAATGACTAAATTAAGTGTTCAGCTTTAGCCTAAAGAAAATTAGGTTTATTTATGGAGTAATAAATGAGGAAGTGACCAGTGCCTCCTGCATCCCTCCACCAGTTCCCAGGACAGGATACGTATCTCCTCCGGCCACACATGTCCCCTCTCCAGGACACAGGCGGTGTGGGACTGTCTACTGCTACAAGTTTGTTTAGGCACATGGCTCAGCTGCTCTGGATACTTGAGAGTGGGGAGGAAAGGGGTTAGAGGAAGCTGGCGTCTCTTGAGAGTCACCTGCCTAGGGTGAACATGGTGCTGCATGCAGCCACCCACCCCCTGGGGTGTTTCAAATCCTAATACCCCTACTCTTTTACTCCAGAGCTTGTCCACCAGCACCACAACCCTCTGAGACATCTACCCTAAGGCAGTGTCCTTATTGGCTCAGTGACTTCTATGTCCACTCAGGGAACTTGGGTAGACTGTGGAGAGGGAATGGTTGCTCCTTACCATCCTGTTCTATCTTGGTTAGGGCATGGGAGCACATGCCATTATACCCCTGTGCTCAAAACTATCATAATATACATGATATCCTGGGGCTGAGGACTCCTACCCTGGCCCAGGGGTCCCCTGGATCAAGTGATTATAGATAGTCGCTTCTTAAGAAGGAAGCACCTTCAAGGCCATGTAGACTGGAACAGATTTGTCTGTGACCCATTGTATATTCTAAATGAAAATGTGCATTAGAATTCAAAGCTCAACCCTTTGGATGGGCTGCTCTTGTATCGGAAGTAAAGCCTCATGAACTGTGTTGTACAGGCATCTCCTGTCCCCATCCTGGGGTTGAGAGCTCATTTCAGGGTTAAGAGAAAGGAGAAAAAATATAAACAGAGTTTGTTCAGAACTCTTCCCCACACCCGGCCCTGGAGTCTCTGATCTAGAGCTGAGGGATCTCAGTGAGCAGTGTATGGAGCAGTATATAGTGAGCACACAGTCTGGGCAAGGGGTGAGTCACAAAGGACCTCAGGAAAGTGGAGGGCTGTACGTGGGGCTGAGAGCTGGGTTGGTAATGTTGTTCAGCCATGAATTAGGACCATACATACCTACTGGAGGAAGAGAACAAAAAGTTTGGCCAGGTGGACACCAGAGCCTGTTGTCCAAGTAGTCCATCAGGGACCTGTTGGTGACCAGGAATAAGACTGTCTGGTTAGATGCTTGAGTGGCAGAAGGACCCAGATGTTCTCTAGAATGAACAGCAGGAGGCCCCACGGGACTGAGCACATTGAAGGCTGACAGCCCATTTCTCCTCCGCCTACTGGGTTCAACCATTTCTCCTCTCTGGATCCCTCTCCTGTGAGTTTGGTCTCTTGCTCTCTGGCACTCTGGTAATGAGCTAAGGCCATTCTTTGTAGCCAGCATCATGATCATAGCCGTCTCAGCTCCCAGAACAATGAACCAACACATTTCTGCCCATTTCACATTACCCAGTCTCAGGTCTTCTGTTACAGCAACACACACACACACACACACACACACACACTGTCTATAAGAAAAGTTGTGTCCATACCCTCCCCATCAAATTGACTAAAAAGAAGCAAGCATTTGGGTTTGGCGCAGTCATGTGGTTGAAAGTCACATTTTATGGCATTAGGCGGGGCCTCAGAACAGCTGAGGTGGGGCCTCAGAACAGCTGCTTTGAAATAGTTGTTGGAGTTGTTCTTGCTAAGAGAAGGTCACAGGACAGGGGAGCTATAACTAAACCACACACATTTTCTTGGTGAGCCACCACCATGCTGACTCTAGTAGCAGCCTGGTGACTGAGCTGGTTTGGGGTAACTAGGCCAGACAGCCATGGTTGCTTCTCAGACTTAGCTCCGCTCCCTGAGAGCTACACGCTCAGTGTGCTAGGGGCTTGTTTACTGCTATTATGTCTAATGACTGTAGAGCCAGGATTGAGAGGAAGAGGAGAAGCAGGGACTTCTTCAGGATGGGATAGCTGGGTGTGACCCTTTCAGCTCAGATGTGAGGGCCAACTAGCTTTCGTATGTATCTCTTAAAGGGGTAAGAGGGAGATTTCCGAAAAGAATTACAATTCCTACCATGGACTCCCTCCAGTTCCATAGCTGTGGACAGTAGCATTAACCGACAGCCTTTGTCTTGCCAAAGCTCTTGGTGGATCAGTTCCCTAGCTTCTCAGAAAGACTACCTGTGGTCTTTTGTCGGGCTTACTCTTCCATACTTGGCAGCTGAGGCTGTGGGCTGGTGTGAGCTGTTGGAGTCTGCCCTGCTGTGTTGGAGAAGGGTTTGCATCTGTCTTTCCAACTGCCTAGCTTGTGCTACAAGGTGCTATCTGCATTTCCTTGTGTCATATTTGTGATTTGAGAAAGGGCCCATCTGATGACATTGAGCCTTAAGCATAAGCAAAGAATGTACCCTTCTTATTGGAGGCAGTAGAATTCAAGAGAGTCTTCCAGGGCCAGCCTGGGCACAGCCTCTTCACTTTCTCCAACATACATATGCACTACACAAGCATACTTATACAACCATATCCTGCTACACCCTCCTCCCACCCCTCCCCCACATCTTTTTCTTATGTTCTTTCAGGATAGACATGGGTCTACCAGACAGCTATTATGGAAACCCAGAGAATGAAACTCTCCTTAGCTGTGTATTGGTGTCTCTTCAGGATAACCTATGGAGACTCAGCAACTTATCGTAATGTAGGGTGTGGCCTAGCCTGAACTGGCCATCACTGTGTCTATAGAGAAGGCTTTGGGAGAGACCTGTGTGTGATGGTGTGCAGCCGTCTAATTCTGCTTTAGACACTTGGCCTCGAGAACTCCCTGAAGAATGACTGTGATAGTCTCCTTTCAGAAGAGAACCCCCTGCAGCCTTGGCCTTGGGGATGGAAAATTCCCAGCCTCAGCAACCAAGCTGCTGACTGTCAGATAAAGATACTGGTGGGTCAGGACCTGCCTATAGGAAAGTGCTGGTGTCTGCCGCTGCCTTTTCCATAGGCCACTGAGAGAGGAAAGAGGTGTTGATGTAAGTCAGATACAAGTCTGTACGGAGGAGCAGATCAGAAATGTGGAGGAAGCCCTGTGAGTTGGTCCCTGTGTTGATTAGCTCCTGCTTGGAGCTAATTCTGCACGGGAGAGCCTGTGTGTGGAGGCCTCTGCCTTGGCCTCTGCTCTTTCAATAGGGAGACGCTGAAAGCATCAGCTCCAGCATGAAGCTCCCATGTGGATCACTCCTCCGTGAGGAAGAACCCTTGTGTGGAGGTACTACTGTCTAGAGGATCATCTTCATTGAGGAGCTCCTGTGTGAACCCTGGTCTCCTCCCTGGAGGTGGGAGCAGGATTCTCCCAGACACACTGGGGACAAGGCTTGCCCAAGATGAGATAATGGGACGGTAGCCCTGACAGACTATCCCCACCTCATGTGGGTGACTGAAGGACTTGCATATTGAGTGGAGTGACAACAGGGAAGACCACTCTGAGGGCAGCCAGAGATACCCTAGGCTCTTACAGGACCTACAACACCAAGGAGAAGAAACCCCAGCATTGACATAGGTTGAAGCAAATGAGCCAGTGGGGTCACAGAAGGTGAGAGAAGGTCATGGATAGCACACTGGCCTGAGATAAGAACAATCTGGTCAGTGTGGGTGATGCATATTTATACTATTCCAACTGATGAAGCCTTTTTCTGCCTTGGTCCTCCCAGCTACTGGCCACTGCTTACAGCATAGCAGTTCTTTACCTCAGAGCCCCAGCAGCATTGGCGAGCACCTCTTTCAGGCTGGCTGCTAGGTTAGGTGCTGGGCATACAGTACTTGGTGTGCCTAGGGCTACCTAAGATTTTGCCTGTTTGGGAACCCTGGTGTTAGCTATGAGGCTATCAGACAAAAGGCCCACTTCCTTCCACATCATGTGTTGTGACAGATGCTCTTCAGGGAAGGGGTGTTTGGGATGGGATATGGGTGACTTTGATGGCTGGCTCCCTGGGGACATGTGGGTGACTTTGATGGCTGGCTCTCTAATAGGCACATGTTAGCAGGGTGCTGACCCTGCATGATTTATGCAGGCTCCTGTGTCCTCAAAATTATCTTAGCAGCACCATCCTTGACCCTATTCTCAGGTAAGGACACTCGAGTCCCCAGAGATTTCCATGTAGGCTCTGAGAGATGAAGACGGCTGTTGATGTTCCCAGATGGGCCAGGTCCTAAGTAAATATCAGCCCGGCTGTGTTGACCCCTGGTGCTTTCCTTCCTTTGGATTCTGTTATGAAAGAAAATTGAAAAAGAGCCTTATTGTGCCTTAAAGGCTTTTTAATTAAATATAACTCATTTAATTTAAACAACTTTAAGTTCCATTTTTTTAATATAAGTGTTAGGGCAGTGTAGTGAAAGTGCTTTCTATTTAAAGTATGGGGGAGGTGGGTCTCCTCCTGAGCCTAGGTGGAAACCCACAGGAGCAAGCCCACCTTAGTGATTTATTCAGACAACAATCCAAAGCCCTTCAAGTCTGGGCAGAAGGCAGGCCAGGGGAGGGCCCAGGCAGTTGGAAACAGTTCACTGCCAGGTCTAGGACTCACTGCTGCCTCTTATTTCTGAGCTCTGCAAGTCTTCCACTCCCTCCACCTATAGTGTGGTCTGGGGACCATAAATACAGGACAGGAGGTGAGAGAGGATCCTGGGAAGGAAGCTTGCCTGGACAGAAGGAGGGACAACAATCCAGGAGCAAGTGCATGTGATACTCAGGTGGAGTCCATCTTTCTTGTAACACTGTCCTGGTGTGAGGACCTCCTTGCCTACCTTGTCTGAAACAGTACTCCCCTACCCACATCCTCCAGGCCCTGTGACTGGGTACTGCCCCTTCCCCTTTAAACTATGGCGCATCTCGTCACAGGATGGTTTGTTTCTTTTGTTTCCTGGTTGCCTGTTTCTGCATGAGGTTATGATCTTCATGGGAATATGGCTGTCCCGGTACTGCTGTATATGGATGAATGAATGAATGAATGAATGAATGAATGAATGAATGAAATTGAATATACTCTCATGAAGGAATGAGCAAACTGGATGCTTAGGAAGCCCTCTAGGCACTCTGCTTAGAGGCCCTGCTATTAGCTGGTTTCCTAGAGAGTTATTCGGAAAATAGAAGGGCAGGGCATATTCCTCACCCAGGGAAGTGAGAAGTGGGCTGTACCTCAGAAAACAGAGTGCTCACCTAGCATGCAAGAAGCCCCTGCTTCAGTGCCAAGCCACGTGTTCATCCCGCATGGTGGCGCACACCTGTGATCCTAGCACTCTGGACGTGGAAGCTGCAGGATCAGCAGTTCAAGGACACCCTTGGATATAGACCATTTGAAGCCAGCCCAGACTGTATGAGATGCTATCTCAAAATGGTGAGAAAGAATAGGTGGAAAGGATATCCAGGAGGCTGGAGGTGACCTTGGCCAAGGAGGACAGAGGGGAGCAGACTTGTTTCTAAGCAAGAGAGTGGTTTCTGGTTAGAATCCCCTGCCCCTCACCCCCGGAGAAGAACATAATCTTGGCTTTATACATCAGTCACTTCAGATGCTCCTGGTTTTCTCCTACCAGACTCTGCTCTTGCCTAGCCCTGGTCTGCAGCCACCCTCTTCCTGCAGGCTCACTCTCTCACAGGCTTTAGCCAGTCCCATGCAACCTCCACTTACCAGTTGGACTGAAATAATTTGAATCTATGTCAGATCATCTATATAAAGGTGACCTCTCACTCCATGTACAAAAAAAAGAATAGAAAATAGAGTCAGGCTGGAGGACACCCCTCCTCCCCCTGCCCTGCGCATCCCACTTTCTTCTAATTTCCCAGGCAGAGAAACAGTGGCAGATGAGAACATCCCGTTGCACAATTTGGTGCTATTATGTCATCTATTGGATGGTCCCTAGTGGGCATCCTAAATGAGTAGTTAGAACGTAAATGCTGCCTTCTCCTTCCTGGACAACTGTCCTTGCTTTCTGCTCTCCTCTCCCAAATGTCTACCTGGTGGCCTTGATTCTTCAGTGGAGCTTATACTTCTGGTGGGACAAGGCTTGACAGAGAAGGTGTGGTATTGCTTGCTTGCTTGATTGCTTGGTGGGTAGAGAAATTTTCAAGTAGGTTTGAAACCTATTTCATGCATAGTATGCATGAAGCTCTGGCTTCGATCCTTTGTACCACACAAACCTGGTGGCACAAGCCTATGATCCCAGCACTCCAGAGGTAGAGGTGGAAGGATCAGAAGTTGAAAGTTATGCTTAGTTACATAATGAGTTTGAGGCTAGGCTGGCCTAGGTGAGACCTTATCTCAAAACTAAACAAACAAAACCCAAAGACTTCTTGGAGTGGGCAATATATAGTACAGGGTCTCTCTGTGCTTTTGTGGAAACCAATTTGTTTTTTTTAAAAAAAGAATAGTCAAGAGTGTGTCCCACAAGTCTAGTGGATAACTCACTTAACAGAAGTTCTTAATATAATTTGATTTGATTCTATGATGAAAAATGATGTGCTTGGATCCCTAAGTCTCATACTGAGGGTAGAGAATCTGTGGCCCACAGAATGGGCAGCTGCCGTATATAGCTTGGTACAGCCACGGCTGTGTGAGGTGAGAGGTTCTGCACAGGCTGCCAGTGTCTCAGCACACCTGCCTCGGATTGGTGGAAATGACATTTGAGCGATGGAGGTCCCTTGGGTGGCTGTATTACAGCCTCAGGCTGTGGACTGTTATGATAGTCCTGTGCACAGTGATTGCTCCTTCTAGGGAGACATGGATTACTTTTCCCGTCAGAATGATCATTAGGTTTTAATTTGCTGGGTTGTCAGAAAGATACAGGTGTCAAGTGCCTGTCTGTCCTCTCTGTGGTCCTTCAGTAGTACTGTTCAGGCCCTGATTGCTGAAAGGGTGGAGTGATGGATTGGAGAGTGTATCGATCCCAGACAATTCAGGTTAGTGGTTTCTGTGCTGTAGCTGAGGTGGCTCTACCTTTGCTGTGGAAGATGGCCTCTCATGCAGAACTATCCTCTCTTCTTAAAGTGAAAGCAAAAACATTACTGTATAAAGCTTTAAGGATATCTACAACTTAAAACCACAAAATCTTTGTATTATATATCTATGTATATGTGTGTATGTCTATCTATCAATCTGTCTGTCTATCTATCTATCTATCTATCATCCATCCATCCATCCATCCATCCATCCATCCATCCATCTATCTATCTATCTATCTATCTATCTATCTATCTATCTATCTATCTATCTTTTTTTCCTGTGAGCCTGGGGAGGTTAGGCCTCACACATGCTAGGCATATGCTTTACCACAGAGTTCTACTTTTGTTGTTTTATTGAGACACGTCTTTCTACATAACCCTGGTTATGTAGACTAGGCTGACCTTCAATGCACAGAGCTCCTCCTGTTTTCAGCCTCCGGAGTGCTGGGATTAAAAGCACTTACTACCACACTTGACTTACCTTTTTGAGATAGGATCTCACTAGGTGGCTCAGGCTGGCTTTCAACTCAACTGTATGAAGCTCAGCCCCCCACCTCTGCACCACGGAAGGTATGTTCATGAGTACGTGGATACACGTGGATATCCATGCATGTATGTGAAGAGACCATAGGTTGCTGTCAAGTGTGTCCCTTAATCACTCTCATCTTGTATTGAGGCAGGGTCTCTCCCTGGAACCCAGAGCTTACTGATTTGGCTAGCCTAGCCAGCCTGACCCTCTGTCTCTGCTGCCTGTGTGCTGGGAGTGTAGGCTGGCTGCCATGCACACTCAGCACTTACATGGGTGCTGGGGATCTGAACTCCAGTCCTCACACTTTACCCATTGCACCATCTCCTCAGCCCTCTGCCACTTTTGAAGGAGAAAAGGAGCACCCAGAGCATCTTTTTCCCGGAGGCCTGACAGCTGCCTGCCTTCCTTTTCTTTCTGATTCTAGAAACACCACAGGTCCCATTCTCTTTAGTGTGGCATCCTTCCCTTTCACTGATCAGAAATCTCTCAGTGGGACGTCTGGATTTCTTCTCCCACTTTTATCTTGACTGGGCAGTGTCTCCTATTGCAGAGAAGTAAATGGGATCGAGATCCATCTGGGTGGCTCCCTCGGGAGCTGCAGCCAACACAGCAGCTGCTCATCAGTCAGATCTCTGACCCATCAGAGACTTTAGTGGCCCAAGGAACTTCCCCGTTTTTCTCATGGAGAAAAATTGATATTCCCAGGTGTGCAGTCTGGAATGCTATTCATGGGCTTATCACATTAGTTATTTTTAATAATAAAGGCAGAAATTACCTCACCAATAAAGAGAAACTACTTTGATTTAAAAAAGTCAGATGGACATGATTTTAGGGGTTTGGGGGTGAATGAGTAGAGGGTCTCATATAGCCCAGGATGGCCCCAAACTCTCTATATAGCTAAGAAGGACCTTGGGTTCCTGATTCCCCCTCCTCCACCTCTCAGGTGCTGGGATTGAGGTCGCTCACCATCACACCAGGCTGCCATGGTGCTGGGGATGGAACCTGGGACTTTGTGCATCTAAGCAAGCACTCTTAATGACTAAGCTACTTCTCTCTCCTGCTGTCTCTCTCTGTGTCTGTGTAGGTTGGTCTCTCTCTCTCTCTCTCTCTCTCTCTCTCTCTCTCTCTCTCTCTCTCTCT
>NW_021604703.1:3560435-3568799 GCF_004785775.1 Grammomys surdaster | reverse complement strand
TCTCTCTCTCTCTCTCTCTCTCTCTCTCTCTCTCTCTCTCTCTCTCTGTGTGTGTGTGTGTGTGTGTGTGTTAGTAAGCCTCCCTTCAAATTCTCTGGCTTAGTTATTTTAGCCTTTCCAGTGTTTTGTGAACACTGGTTCTTTACATAGGTCCATTTGTCATTAGACAAGAAACAGGAGGCACACAGAATTTGTTCACCTTCCTACTTGTGTTTTAACTAAGTGTGAGAAAATGCCACTTTCTCTGTCCGTGCAGACAGGCTCAAGCATTCCTCCTTTAGTCCTTGAACTCCTGTGGTAGTATGTAAGCAAGGCAGGGCTCATCTGCCTAGGCAGCCTGTGGGCAGGGCTGATGGACAGGTGCCTATGATGTGAGCCAAAACTCCCTCAGCTACCCCAGCATCTTCCTGTCTCCTCCACCCAGCAGCTTCACCTTTCTCTATTGTTCTGACTTTAAGGAGGGGCCTCAGGAGTTCACACGATGCTCCCTAACTCCAGAGAGCCCCTGTGACCCTGTTCTTTGTGAAGAAGAAGAGCTCTGAACCCTCCCCTCGCTGACATCCTCAGGAGCCCCGGGGCTTGACACTTCTTTGGATACTTGAGTAGGCTCTGTATGAGTGGAGAAACAGGAGATGTCCACTTTCTGTCTTAGAAAAAAAAATCCTCATATACTCATCTGTCTGTTTTGAACAGTTTTATGTCCATTTAATACAAACTAAAGTCACCTGAGAGTGAGGAACACCAGTTAAGAAAATACCTTTGTAAGATCAGGCTGTAGGCAAGTCTGTAAGGCATTTTCTTAATTAGTGACTGATGGGGGAGAGTCCAGCCTATGTAGGTGGAGCCATACCTGGGCAGGTGGTCCTGAGTTTTATAAGAAAGTGGGTTGAATAAGCCTCATGAAGAAAGCCAGTAATGCAGTCCCCTTCTGTGGCTTCTGCATCAGCTCCTGCCTCCAGGTTCCTGCCCTGTTTGAGTTTCTACCCTCACTGCTTTCGATGATGAACTGTTATATGGAACGGTGAGTGAAATAAATCCTTTCTTCCCTGTTGGTCATGGTTTTTCATCACAGCAATAGGAATTCCAAGACTCTATACTATCTATCTATCTATCTATCTATCTATCTATCTATCTATCCATCTATCTATCTCCCTTCTTGCCTCTCTCCCTTCCTCCCTCCCCCTCCCTCTCTCTGTATCATGTCTACCTCCTTTCCTGTCATCTCTATCCCTACCCATCTACTTACCTACATATTATCTATCTGCCTATCTTCTAGTTAGCTACCTACCTACTTATCTACCTATTATCTAATTATCTATCCACCTATCTATTGTCTGTCTATCTATCTATCTATCTATCTATCTATCTATCTATCTATCATCTATCTATCATGTCTGCCTGTATATCTGTCTAGCACATGGTGTGAGTATGTGTGTGTGAGCACACATACATGCACATGTGAGCATGCAGGCCAGTCAGATGTCTTCCTCTATCACTCTTTACCTTACTTTCTGAGACAGGCTTGCTCTCTGAACCTGGAGTTCAGCATTTCAGCTAGACTGGCTGGCCAGTGAGACACCACATTCACTTGTCTGCAACCCACCAGTGCTGAGATTACAGATGTATACCACCATGCCTGCCTGCCTTTAAGATGGCTGCCATGGCTCTGGACCCGGCTCCACATGCTTGTTCAGCAAGCTTATGCCCCACTAAGGCATCTTCCCAGCCCCTCCTGCCTTCTTGATTCTTTAGCTTGGCTCTCAAGCTAATCCCCAGTTTAGAGTTAACGCTCCAATCTTCTCTATCACCTGGCTCTGAAGCTTCAGACACACGTGCCGGGAAGCCTCCCAGTGCAATGGCTTTCCTTCTGCCTCTAGTTTAGCCACCCAGAGAGAGATCCTACAGAACACTTATGCCTGCTCAGTGAGTGGGAGCCAGTCTTGGAACACATGCCACACAAGACATTGCTTTATTTAGCTGTCTGCTGTCAGTCCAGGAGGAGATTTTAATTGCAGAATGGTGTCTTGCTAGTGAAAATGAAAGTAGTTGGAGTGGAGTTTTTAAAATTCAAATGAATCTGTGGAGGAGGTGCAAGGATGCTTGCTAAAGCAGCCTTGGTTTTCAGAGGATCTCTGTTAGGAGAAACTGGATGTTGGAGTCTCATCAGCAAAGGGTTGTCTGTCTCTTCCAGACATGGTGGTTCAGAAACTGAGAAAGTGGGTTTCCTTTTGTAGCATCCTTTTGAAGTTAGGGTCTGAGCAAAGCTAATGCCAGCAGCTTCCTCAGCCCCTCTGTGGCTGGATAGAGGAGCTGTCATAAGAGACTCAGCATCAGAACATGGACACTGGGACCCTTAAAGTAGTGGCCTGGCCATGGCAGACTCCCCTCTACTAATCTGCATATGCCGGCCAAACTGGGCTCCAGCTGGCCTCCTAGAACATCACTTTTTAGTTGAAAGTGCTTGTCATATTCACATAGTCCACATTTTCCCAGCAGTCATTGCATCCCATAATACCCTTTCCTCTAACCAGGTAGGAACATGGCTGAGGATTCACAACTATTGTCAGAGGAAGGTGCTACCTGCCTTCTCCTGGACATCGGAGGTACTTTGTTTAAACACTTTAGACAGCCCTTAAACTCTGTCTGTCTGTCTGTCTGTCTGTCTCTCCCTCTCTCTCTGTCTCTCTCTCTCTGCCTTTCTCCCTCTATCCCCCCCCCCCCTCGGGTAGCAGGGAACTTCTAGATTAGGAAAAATATTACTCAGCACTCACATTATATTGATTTAAAAATAAAGATTATGCTGTTCAACTGCACAGTAAAACTACAGCTTTTTGAAATGGTAATTTCTTTTTACTTAAGCTCTTCTACATTATAGTGGAGATAATGGATTCAGGAAGGTACAACGAGGAATAAAGCCGTTGTATTGTATTGGTTAAATGACATTTAGAATGATTTGGCTGTCAGATTCATAGAAAGGTTATGAACAGTGAATGAAAAATCTAAAATTAATTCCCTACTTCAAGAAAGTGTGATTTATACCACAATAAAATTAGATTTTTAGTTAAAGAAATTTAGTCATTAAGAAAGGCCCGTGTGCTCACTCTCATTTATAACCATCTGGCTTGATGCTCTCCGCAGAAAATCATTCCTTCCTTCGGTGAGGCCTCCAGGGCCCCTGATGTCACGTGCATCAATGAATTCACTTCTGTATGTTTCCTCAGATTTTAGGGGCTGTTCTCTCAAGGCCTAGAAAGACAGATCCCGGTTTACCCTCTATCACCAGAAAGGCACTGAGCTTCTGTTTCTCCAAAATGATCTTTTCTGTATTTCTTGGTTATTTTCAGTCATGGTCAAGACTAACTTTGGAGACATCTGTGCCAAATACCTACTAAGCAAGGCTAAGATTCACGGTCATTTACATCAACACTACTCTCTGGGAATGTTCTACTCCTGCCTAGATTTCATAGATACATAAACTGAAACTTAGGACACTTAAATGATTTAATGGAGGAGATGTCTGTGTTTGGGGGGCCTCTGGTGGGGACAAGCTTGAGGCCATCTGATCTCAAAGCCTAGCGCTTCATTTGTATCTCATTTTCAGTAGCATTTGTGGGTGACTTATTTTGGTAAGTAAGTGGCGTGGTATTTCAGACGCTGGCATGGAGCTCTGCCTGGGCCCTTTCTTTCCTATGTGGTCATCAGTAGAGTATAGCCTTGTTCTCAGAGGAACTGACATTGAGAATACTCAAGACTGGGTTATCCATAAAGAACAGAGATTTGCTTCATCCAGTTCTGAAGACAGATATCCAAGAGCATGGCACCAATACCTGGAGTGAGCGTTTGTGGAATATCAAAGAGCGGCAGAGGGCATCACACAGTAAAGACATACACGTGTGTGTGCACCAGAGAAACACTCACTGTGAGATATTCTTTTACTGGGGATCCATTCCAGGAATCACTAGTCCATTCCCCTGACAACACCCTTAGTCTGTGACCTCTTCACCCCAAGGTTCCAGCTGTTCACCCTGTTACAGGGGTAATAAAGTTTCAGTCCGTTTTAGAGGGGACATACTAAGAATTTCCCTCCTCTTCTGTCTTATATACTGTAAAATATAGAGTAGAGCTTGAACTTTTTCCCTCTATTCAGCAAACCTCCAATGTGTACTCTATGTAATGTCTTATATTTTTAATTTCAACACATGATTATCAGATCTACAGCAGAGTGTACATTTCCTGAGTGCAGAGCTCAATTAATTATGACAAAGTAAACAGGTCTGTGTGACCGGCACCAAAACCATGACGTGGAACGTTCCGAGCACCCCAGACCCACCCCCAACTCTCGTGTTCCTTTCATTCCCCTCCCAAGGGTTACCACTAATCCCTAGATAGCTTGTTTCTAGAATTCAAAGGAGTAAAATCTTACAGTTGTCCTCTTCCTTCCTTCAGCCCTTGCTCCTGAGACTTACCCAGATCTTTCTAGTGTGTGGAAATCTGTTCTTGTGCATTGCTGTCAGGTTTCCATTTTATTTATCCATTCTACATTGAATAGCATTTGAAGTGGTCCCCGTTCTTGGCTATCATGCAACAAGCCGTGAGCTGCAATGAACTTGCCTCTGGTCCTTATATGAATATACTTCCTGTTCTTTCTCTCCAGCCCCCATTTATTCTTTTGAATATAAGACTCTGAAATCTTTTTCTGCATTTAATCTATTTCATTCTCTCTGCTTTCTTGTACTAAGGAGTTGTGAACTTGAGGAGGTATTATAATCACTAATTGTCCTGAATGCCTTTTTCTTTATTGAAATTTTATGAAAATTTCCAGGTATATTTTGATTATTTTTCCATTCCCCTAGTTTCTCTCAGGTCTTCCTCACTTCCCTCCATACCCAGCTTTATATTCTCTTTCCACATCTTTCCCTCAAAAACAAACAAAACTCCTAAAGCTCAAAACGAACAACCCCATTAATCAACAAGTGGTGAAACAAAACTAAACAAAAAGCCCACCAAACCCATAAAGTTTGTTTTGTGTCCCTATTGTGGCACATGCTTAGGTGTGGGCCTGTCTTGGAGTGTGGCTGATAGCCTTATGACACTCTACTATGGAAAACTGATTTTGCCTTTGCCCACAGATATCTATCACAAATAGCTTCTTGGTTAAGGGTGGGGCTTGGTGTCGATTTCCCTTGTCAGTGCTAAGATACTGTGTGACTTGAACCTGTGTGGGTCTTGTGTGTACTGCTATAGTCTATGCAAGTTCCTATGTGCATCAGTCCTGCTGTGTCTGGAAGATGGTTTCCTTGGAGTCATCTGCTTCTGGCTCTTACGTTCTTTCCACTTGTTCTGCTGGACATTTACCTTTGAGTGGAATTGGTAAGTCAGAAAAACAGATATCACAACAATTATGATATTTAAAGAATATTTATAGCAAGCAGATCTCTGTGAATTTGAGCCAGCCTGGTTTATAGAGAGATATCTTGTCTTCAAGACAAGACAAAACAAAACAAAATAACTAACCAAAAAAAAAACCCCAAAAACCAAAAAGTAAAGAAATATTCATTATTTTGTTTATTTTTAGAGACAGTCTCATGTACCCCAGGCTGGCTTTAGCCTCTCTATGTACCAGAGGATGGCCTTGAACTTCCAATCCTGTGCCTCTGCCTGCCCAGTGCTGAGATATCACAAGTGTGTACCACTATACTTCGTTTATTTTCATGGTGCTGGATATGGAATCCAGAGCTTCATGAATGTTTAGCCAAACACTCCACCAACCAAGCTGCACCCCAGACCCAAAATACATCATTTAGTGGCATTTAATACAGAGAATTGGGTTAAACAGATGCTAAAGGATTTTTAAAGGCAACAAAAGACACACTGTGATAAACATACCTGCAGGACACAGGTTTCGTTCCTGGAGAGGAACACACACAGAGCTAGATCTTCAACTAGTAAAAGCAACCCTGCTGTTGCTGGAAAACGATAGCTACTCCAGACCTGTGCAGACCCTGGCATTTTAAAACAGCTTTAAATAAAAAGGCATATTGTCGATTCTGTGGTTTGTGGTACTATTCCCTTGTTTAACAATGTGCTATTCACATCTTTTGCTCATTTTTCAGTTGGGCTGTTTGTATGTTTCTTATCTACAGAGATACTTTATAGATTTGGAGTGAGAGAGATACACACCAAAAGATTTCCTGCAGGACGCCTGTACCTGTTTAACCAGTTCTCAGTGTTGCATTCTGCTAAAAGGTTCGTTGTGAGACTCGGGGCTCAGCTTGGCTGCTAGGAAGCTTGCCTGGCATCTGTGAAGCCTCAGGTTCAATCTCCAGCATCACATTAAATCAAACGTGGTGGCCCATACCTGTAGTCCCAGCTAAGGAGAGGCAGAGGCAGGAGGTTTAGAAGTTCAGAGTCATCCTCCACATAGAGTTGAAGCTTCTACATCTTTCACCATCTCTGTTGAACCTATTAATGAACACTTGGCTCAGTTTTGATCATGTCTAAGATATCAGTCTTCTCCTTTTGTTAGGCTCTTGTAGAACCCTCCGCAGCTATGTCCACCCTCTTAAAGGTCACCAAGATGCAGCTGAAGCCACCCAGGGTTTCCATTTCATGACCCTTCATCCCCAGACCCACTGTCCATCTGGAACTGACCTCTCCCTGTGCGTTGTGGGACAGGAGGTTGAGGTTTGCTTTTCTGCCATGTGGACATCCAATTGATCTAGTGCCCTCGACTGCAAAGACAATTGTTCCCTGTTGTGTTACCAAGACACCGGAAATGGAAGGTATGTGATTTGTTAGCATCCCCACACCTCCCTCCTGCTTTGATTTGCTTTCTTAGGGATTTATCAAGCTATTAATCTTTCCAAAGAACCAACTTTTTCATGGTGCAATTTTCTTCCCTATTGTATTGATTTCTGCTCCTGTCATATTTCTCTTGTTCTACCCTCTGTGGACTTAAATTGTTATTTTTCTAGTTTTTAAAGATAAATGCTTAGGTCATTCATTTTCAGTCTTTTAAGAAAATGTCCTTCAAGCATGCATTTGAGGCTATCATTTTCATCTCAACTGATATATCCCACTTGTTTTGTTTTGTTTTTCAGTGTTAGGGTCCTAATTCAAGGCCCCATGTACCTTAGGAAAACACCAACCACTGAGCTGATCCTAGCCCTGTATCTCACACTTGGGAAGATATTATAATTCAGTTCTTACTCTGCTCTAAAGTGCTTGCTTCTTGTGTGGTTCTTCCCTCCAAGAGAAAAGCTTTCTGATCCGTGTGATATGCTATAGATATGTGATGTGTTTTGGGATCTATGGGCCAAATGTTTGCGGAAATTTGTCTCACTGTCTTTGTTACTGATTTCTACTTTGAAGCCACTATAGTCAGGAAGTTACACACGCTCTCGGTGTGGTTCCTGTGATTTGAAACTGGCTGAAGGCTTGGTGAGTTTTAATAAATGGTCTATGCAGAATGTGTGGAGCTCAGTTGTTGGGGGCAGTGATTGTGTGTACCAGTAAATAGGGCTTCTTTATTACAGTGTTCAGCTCTTCTGTACACTGTACACACATTTCTCTCTCTCTCTCACTGTTTCTGTCTCTTTGTTTCTGTCTCCGTTTCTGTATGTGTCTCTGTCTGTCTCTCTATCTATCTCTGTGTGTGTGTGTGTGTGTGGGGGTGCGTGTATGTGCACATCTATGTATTCAGGTGCATGCACTGGCCAGAGGAGGATGCCAGGTGTCCTGCTCTATAACTCTTACTCCTTGAGACAGGGTCTGTCACTGAGCCTAGAGTAAGGGTGGTAGCCAGGTAACCCCAGTGGCATTCTATCCCCACCACCTACAGTGCTATGGTTATGAACATGCAGCCACCTCTATTTTTGTATATGGGTGCTGGGATTCAAAAGTTGGGGTCTTTATGTCTGTGTGGCAAGCATACCTCCCACTCCAGCTTCTCCTGTATTCTCACTGATTTTCCCTCTGTTTATTATGCTATTAATAGAGATTTCTTAAATCTAATCACTATTGTATCCTAAAAATGTCTTTTTCTAGTTCTTTCAGCTTTCATTTTTGTGTGTTTTTAGGCTCTACTATTAGGTGTATATATATTTGGAACCATCGTTTTTATCACTAATACTAGCTCTTGCTTTAGAGTCTATTTATCTATCCCAGGTTTTATTTCTTTGGAATCATGGTATATATATTTTTAAATATGTTTACATTCAGGCTTTTTTTAATGGGCTGGTAGTTATCACGTATCTCTTCTAAGCAGCACGCAGTTAGAGGTGAGTCTTGTTTGTTCTGTTTTGTTCCTTGTTTCCTCCTCCTCCTCCTCCTCCTCCTCCTCCTCCTCCTCCTCCTCCTCCTCCT
>NW_021604703.1:3547011-3560335 GCF_004785775.1 Grammomys surdaster | reverse complement strand
CTCTCTCTCTCTCTCTCTCTCTCTCTCTCTCTCTCTCTCTCTCTCTCTCTCTCTGTCTCTCCACTTTTTCTTATTGTCCACTTCCATTGGCCTCATCATGTTATATTACCAGGGAAGGCTCATTATGGGAAAGCTACTTCCTCCTAGTCAAAAGAATAAAACCTACCTCTGCATAGAGACTTAACTCCACTTGCCTGGCCAATCATCCACCTAAGGGGCTTCTCCTCAGGAAGGCTGATCCCCCTCAGGGCATGCTAAGGAGACGGTAGGAATAATTATTTCTTTAATTTGATAAGGTACCTTACCTTCTGAGAAACCCTTCCCGAGCAGTCACTTATGGAGCCACAGCCATGTGATTGGGCTAAGCCTGCCCAAGTATCTGAGTTACTGAGAAAAGGGCAACTTTTTTCTTCATTTTATCTCCCTCTCTTTTTCTTTTAGAGACTATCCAAAGTCTGGGTATGCTTTCCCAGACACTCTAGGTTTTCTCACATTCTCTGAAGTGCCCCAACCCCTGCCATTCCCTGTTTGCCTGGCGTGTGCTTCCTTTGCTGACCTTAGTGCCCAACTAAAAAGGCATGGCTTTCCTGCCTCTCTTCTCTGTCTTCCTCCTGATGTATTTAAATTCTAAAACAAAGAATCTCCTCAAGCTTTCTTCCAAGTTCATTCTTTAACATTCCCAAGAGGGGAGTTCAGCTTTCCCAGAAATATGGCACCCAATGTGGGACTCCCCAAAATTTCCAGTAACAAAAACATTTGTAATCATTTTTTGGGGGGGATAATTCTAGGACAGTCCAACACTATTTCATTTGATCTTCTGACCTTTGGTGATCATATTCTCATGTAAGTTAGGTTTTACCCTATACGTCATTAATATTAAACAGTATTTTAAAAGATATTTATATTTACCCTTTAATCCTTTATGACACTTAAATATATGGCTATATATTTAACTCAACAATTTCCTTTTCTTTACATTTCTTTTTCATATTACTATTGTGAATGTATAACATTTTCTCTTAAATTTTGTTTGCCTAATAGATCTTTATTTCACCTTCACTTAGTTTACCAAATTACTATCTGAACTTTTAAAAGATTTATTTTAAATTTTATATGCTTTTGTCTCTCTGTCTCTCTCTCCCTTTCCTTCTCCCTTTCCTTCTCCTTTTCTGTCTTGCTGTCTCTGACACACACACACACACACACTCACACACACACACACACTCACACACACACAGAGTGATGTAGGTGAAGCCAAATGCTGGCCTTGAATCCTCTGGAGCTGGAGTTATAGGTGGTTGCAAGCTACCTGACAAAGATGCTTAGAGCCAAACTCTAGGCTTCTGCAAGGGCAGTATGTGATCTTAATTTCTGAGCTATTTCTTGAGCTCCAATTCCTGTTTCTCCTCAGGATGTAGAATAGACTTTAAAGATAGCATTCCATTGTCTTCAGGTTCTACTGTCTCTTCAGAAGTAGAACCCCCTGCTGCTCTTCTGTAGATGCTGTGTGGAGATGGCACCATCTCCACCTGATGCTCTCTGGCTAGTCTTAAGACTCCTCCTCTTCTTCCTCTTCCTCCTCCTCTTCTTCCTCTCCTTCCTCCTTCTCCTCCTCCTTCTTTCATAGCCATTCAGCTGTTTTGCTGTGAGAACCCATGGATGGATTTATTTCTGACTTGCTGTCATTCATTAATTAAAAGAAAATTGAGCCAGTCTGTCTTCAAATACCAATTCTGCTCATTCTTCCTGGAATTCCAATTATACCCATGTTTGACCTTTTTGCTGGGTTATGTGTCTCTAACACACACATCATTTTAATTCTTGTGTTTTTCCTCTCAGCTCTTCAGTCTGATTGTTTTCTACTGACCTACCTCTCATCCAACTATTTCTTTCTGTTGGCTGTTAAATCTGTTTAATTCTTTGTTATTTAATTTTCAGTTTAGAATGTCTACTTGGTTCTTTTAATAGATTTTAGTTTTGTGCTGAAACATAAAATCTTTTTCTATTTTTTCAACATTTTAGCCATATTCTTTAAAAATTTTTTAAATTTATTCTTCTCTCATATATTATGTTCTGACTGCAATTCCCCTTCTCTCTTCTCCTCTCAGCCCCTCCCCCATTCATTCTTTCATTTCCCTTTAGGAAAGGGCAGGCCTCTCATGGATAGCAACCAATCATGGCATAGCAAATTTCAGTAAGACTAGGGACCTCCCCTCATATTAAGGCTGAATGAGGCAACCCAGTAGGATGAAAGGAGTCCCTGAAGCAGACAACAGTGACAGACAGCTCCTGCTCCCACTGTTAGGAGTCCCACATGACAACCAAGTTACACAACTGTAACATATGTGCAAAGGGCCTAGATTAAACCTATACAGGTCCATGGTTGTTTGTTCAGTCTCTGTGAGCCCCTATGGGCTCAAGTTCATTGATTCTGTGGGTCATCTTGTATTTTACCATATTCTACAGCCTGTGTCTGCTGATGTAGAGTCTAGATAAGAAGTGGGTCTGCTTAGATAACCTGAGATCTCTTTTCTTGGATTTGAGTTATTTAATGCTGTCTGTCATGCTTGGTAATTTTGGACTGGATGCTGGAGAGAATGTGTAAGGAGCCTTAGGGATAATAACTCTTTTAGCTTTCTTGAGTTACTATTTTGTTTTTGTTTTTTGGTTTTTGTTCCTAGGCACAGAGAATGCTTGCAGATCATCTTAGTCTATTCAAGTACACAAGTTATTTGAGAATATTGATCTTATAAAACCTGTTCATGCACCAAGGACGAAATTCTTTCTCAGTTAACTTCTGTCTCCCTGGTATCATGTTACCATCAAAATCTGTATTTAGATTTTATTATTTGAGGCTTATTTAAAACTACTTTTCATTTTTTTTTAAAGCTGGGACTGCATTTTTCTTATTTCTTGGCCCCTTGTCCAGTATATGTCCAGCTTAGTCACTGTCAGACCTCAGGGAAGTTTTGTGCATACCAGTGAGCTCATTTCTTTCCGGATCCCTTTTCCAGGATCAAAAAGAAAAGTTTAAACAATATCTTATGATGCAGGTGTGCTGGTTGGTTTTCATTGTCAACTCGACACAAACTGGATTCACCAGGGAAGATGGACCTCAACTGAGAAATTGCCTTCGTCAGACTGGCCTTCAGCCATGCCTGTAAGGCATTTTCCTGATTGCTAATTGATGAAGAAGGTCCCACTCAGCTCACTGTGCCACTCCTGGGCAGGTGGTCCTGGGTTGCTGAGGACAGAAAGGCAGCAGAAAGTGAGTCTGGAAGCCAGACAATAAGTATCATCCCTCCATGGCCTCTGCTTCATTTCCTGCCTCCAGGTTCCTGCCTTGAGCTCCTACCTAGACTTCTCTCAGTGAAGAACTATTGTTTGGTCTAGTTTCATTCTTCTCCATATAGAAATCTGTTTTTCCCCAACACTATTTGTTAAAGGGAACATGCTTTTGCCGCAATTATGCTTTTGTCACCTTTGCTCATGCCATCGGTACATGTGCCTGTTTTGGTGCCAATGCCATGCTGTTTTTTTTTTTTTACATCGTGCTTCTATAGTATAATTTGAAATTGTATTTAATAACCCCTCTAGCTTGTTGGTTTGGGTGGTGGTGGTGAGTGTGTTTCTCTGAATCACCTTGGTTATTTTGTGACTTTTGTGCTTCTTTATGGAATTTAAGATTGTCTTGAAATATATCATGAGAGTTTTGGTAGGGCATACAATAAGTTTACGCATTGCATTTGGTAATATGGCTGTGTTAACAGTATTGATTCTGCTGGCCTATGAGTATGGGTGGCCTTTCCATCTTCTACATCGTTCTGTCTTCTAAGGTCTTCACTTTCATCCCTATTTTATAATTTCTCTTTAACAGATCTCTAACCTCCTTGGTTGGATTTACTTCTGAAACTCTTGTTACTTTTCTATGAACATGATTGTTTTCAAACATCTTTCATTGTTGGTGTGTTTAAAAGCTACTGATTTTGTATGTTCACTTTGAATTATGCTACTTCACTGAATTCGTTTAACAAGTCTAAGAGTTTGTAGTGGAGTCCTTAGGGTCCTGTACATATTTGGATTGTATTGTTTGCAGATGGAGATGAGTTGATGTCTTCCCTTTTATTTTTTTACCTCATCGCTCAAGCCGAAGTACCTAGTACTAAAGGTGATAGATTAAGTAATCGTGGTGAGAGTGTGGACTATTTCGTTTCTGATCTTAGAGAAATGTTTTATTTGTTTGTTTTTTGTTTTTGGAGACAGGTTTCTCTGTGTAGCTCTGGCTGTTCTGGAACTCTCACTCTGTAGACCAGGCTAGCCTCAAACTCAGTGATCTGTCTGCCTTTGACTCCTAAGCGATGGGAGAGATTAGAAGTATGTGCCATCACTGCCCAGATTAGAGAAATATTTTACATTTATCACTATTCAATATGGTATTGGTTGTGGGTTTGTTGTATATGTCCTTTTCCTGGTATAGGCATGATTCATCTCTACCTAGTTTCTTGAAAGTATGTTGAATTTTGCCAAGGGAATTTTTTTCTGAATCTATTGAGTTGGTCACATGATATTTGTTTTTGATTAATTTTACATCTATTGATTTACCTATGTTGAACCATCCCAACGTTTCAAGAATAACTTGATTATGATACGTGATATTTTTAACATGTTGTTGAATTTGGTTTGTATGTATTTGGTGAGGATTTGTGTGTGTGTGTGTGTGTTCTTCAAAGATGTTGATTTACAGTTTTAGTTTGGGTTTTGCCCATATCCAGTTTGAGGATTGAGGTAATTGGTTTCACAGAATGAATTTGAAAACAGTCATACCCTTTCTATTTTATGGATACTTCAATGAACAGTGTTACTACTTTTCAGATGGCTGTAACATTCAGCGAAGATTAGTTTTCATAAAACTTTATTTCTGCATAATCTCATTTCTTTATTCTTTTTGTAAGATTTACTTTATTATATGTATATGAATGTGTTATCTATATGTGTGTATGTTCATATACAACATACATTCATGATTCCTGCTGGGGTCCAAAGAAGGTATTGAATCCCTTGGAGCTAGAATAACAGATGTTCATGAGCACCGTGTGGGTGCTGGGAACCCAATCTGGGTCCTCTACAAAACTAACTAATGCTGTTAACTACTAAGCCACCTCTCCAGCCCCCTTGCTGGGGTTTTTATTTCCGCTTTGTTTAATTTTGGTAGGCAATGTACAAAAAGTTAATCATTTTATCTTAATATGCCACTTTATTAGAGCATAAGTTTCCAAAATGATTCCTAATGCTTCCTGGATTTTGGTGGTATTTGTTGTAATATCTCCTGTTTGACCCCAATTGTATTAATTCTAGTCTTCTTTACCTTTCCTTCGGGTTTGTCAATGTTGTTTATCTTTGAAGAACAATGTCTTTCGTCATTGATCCTTTGTTTTTAATCTTTCAGAATTCATTTTACTGATTTCAGCTCTAAGTTTAATTATTTTTTCTACTTGATTGTGGTTTGACTTATTTTTGTTTTTCAAATATTTTGAGGTATATCGTTACATAACAGAATCTCTGAATTTGTTTTCTTTTAGGCATTCTTAAATGATGTGAACTTACTTCTTAGAACGGCCTCCATTATATCTCTCAAATTTTGACATATTTCTATTTTCATTAGAATCTAGCAAAAAATTATCTTCCTCAATTTCGTCAGTGTCCTACTGACTGTCATCTCAAAGTCACTGAATATGCCACATATATGCCGAGTGTGTATTTGTGTGTGTGTGTATGTATGTATATATATATATATATACATATGTTGTATATATAGTAGTTTTTCTGATGATTGAGAGCTAATATTATCCTATTATCTTATAAGGCACAAGAAATTATTCCATTTTTTGTATTTAAATCTTATTTTAATGACTGAAGGAGTGTCTAAACATTTGACACAGCAACATGACATTGCAATGCACTAATTTCCTGCTCAAGGATGAGCGATCAGGTTACAAAAAGCTTCAGAAATGTCTCATAATATTTCAGCAAGCTTATGATTCCATGTTGGGACACATTCACATACTTGGCTGCATGTGTTGCACATGGTCCATGAACTTCAGTCTGGACATGCTGGCCATGGAATATGATCTGTTTTGAAGAAAGTTCCATGTGCTACTGAAAGAAGATATATTTTGTAATTGCTGGATAGAGTGTTCTATGATGTCTGTTAAGTTTAACTGATATACAGTGAGTCAACTCTGAAGTTTTCATTGTTGATTACTAACTGAATGACTCATCAGTAATGAGAAAAGAGATCTGAAGTTACCCACTATGAGTGTATAGATGTCTGTCTATCCCTTTGTTTTTTGTCTGGTAGTGTTTGTATTCTGTAATTTGGTATAACAATATTAAAGGTATATATATTTATAGTCATTATTCCTTCTTGATGTCTGCTTTACTAATTTTGGTTTGGAGTGTTCTCTGTGGGTGTGATGGTTAGTATATGCTGGGCCCAGGGAGTGGCACTATTAGAAGGTGTGGCTCTGTTGAAGTAGGTGTGTCACTATGGGAGTGGGTTTAAGACCCTCATCCTAGCAGCCTTCAGATGAAGATGTAGAACTCTCAGCTCCTCCTGCACCATGACTACATAGATGCTGCCATGATGATAATGAACTGAATCTCTGAACCTGGAAGCCAGCCCCAGTTAAATGTTGTCCTTATGAGAGTTGCCTTGGTCATGGTGTCTGTTCACAGCAGTAAAACCCTAAGACAGAGGGATAGAAGCACACGAATTGCTGCTCTCCTCCAAATTCCATTTGTTTAGGATGTCATTCCCCATCCCTTTACTGTCTATATATGTCTTTGCCAATGAAGTGTTTCTTGCATTTATCAAACAATTGAATTTTGTTTTGTAAAATCTAGACATCGAGTTGGTGTATTTTAATTGAGGTCACTTATATTCAGAGATATAAAGCAAAGATACATCCTAATTCTTTCCTTTGTTATTTTTATGATGTTGAATTTTTTTCCCCTTAATGTTAGCTTGCTGGCTTCTGCTTCTACTAGAGTTTATTTTTTTCTGTATGCTAATGGTTAGCTTTATTCTTTTTCTTGTATATATTGAATTTCATTAAGTTTCCCCTATAATATTGGCTTACTGATTGCGAATTCCTTTATATTATACTTATGTTGCCACATCTTTATTTCTTGTTCAGTTCAGAGAACAACTTTGCATCCTATAGTAATGTAGTTTGGAAGCTGTTTTCTTTCAGGGTTTGGTGTACATTGTTCCATGTGCTCCCATCTTTAAGAGTTTGTGTTGAAATTCTACAGTTATTCTGATGGGTTTACCTATGTAGTAAGTTGTGTTGTCTCTTATTATTTGTTGTAGTTTTCAGTATACTCTGGTGTGTCTTTTGTGAGACTAAATACCTCCTATACCTAGATGTTCATATCTTTCTCAAGATTTGGGGAAATGTCTGCTATTATTTTATAAGTATATCTTGTATGGCTTTAGTGTGTGTCATATCACTTTATAAAATGCCAAAACCTCAGTTTGGTCTTTTAATCATGTCACAAGTTCTTATATGTCTGCTCATAATTTATTTTCTCTTAATTACTGTTTGAATATTTTCATTTCTCAACTTTGTTTTCAAAATCTAAAATCCTCTTTTCTGCTTAATCTCATTTACTGGCTTTGAGTGAGGTTTTTTTTATTTGACTCAATGAGTTTTCCATTTATAAGATTTCTGTTCGCCCCCACCTCCCTTTATTGAGTGACCTATAGTATTCTGCATTGCATTCCTTAATTCTTCCAACTGTTTTCTTGTATTTTCTTAGAATTTATAGACTTTTTTAAAAGCCATTTTTTGAATTCTTTATCTGGTATCTCATCTATTTCAGTATCTTGGTGGTTATTTGTTAAAGAATATGACTTCAGGGATAAGTCATGTTGCCTTGGCCTTCCATGTTTCTATGTTGAAATTTAGGGGACTGTTGGTCATGAATGTCCTCTAATTTTGTATTAGAGATGTTTTAGGGATGAGCCTTCTCTTGGTGGTGACTTTGGACATCAAATTACTGTGATGTGTTGAGTGTATTTTAGTTGGATTTTGTAGTATACTTTCCCTGTTATTTATTTTGTGAGGATTGGTATATCTGGGACAGAGCATGCTACATCAGAGCCTTAGCATCTGCTTTCTCCACAGGTGTGAGGTCCTTCTACTACATCTGGGGAATTGTTATGAACAGTAGAGTTTATGGGGTAGACTCAGTACTCTATGGTCCGAAGTGTTCTGGAAACTACCATTACTGCAGAGCCTTATTGGTGTGGTTTTCTTTATCTCTGCTGTAGCATAGGTGGATATCCAGGGGTGGGCGTTCAGGCCTCTCTTAGACATCCCTACCTGGTCATTGACATAGAGTTTTATCTCTTGTGGTCTTTGAGTTAAGTATTTGATGAAGTGTGAGCAGAAGTAGGGTGTTTGTAGAACAATACGCCCTGACACGAATATAGGTTAGCCACATTGGGTCACAAAGCCCTGATAATATGACACAATCTGTTGTATGTTCCAGAGAAAGGGAGGGTATGGAGATTCCTGCTTCCCAAAGCAGCACGTCTAGGCCCAGCCTTTTTACGGCTCCTCCTTAACAGCTCCTCCTTAACAGCTCCCTGTTACAACATTCTAACACTGAGAATCACAGAACACTTCCCAAGTGTTGGCACACAACCACACAGTTCCCACATCAGCTAAGACCACACTGCCCTTCGCTCTGACTCTGCTTCTGTGCCAGCTCCCCACCCCCACCCCACCCTTGCTCTGTGTCCTGTGCTAACCCTAACCCCACCCCCACCCCACCCCATCCCTGCCCTATGTCCCCTCTTTTCCATTCTTTCTTCTTATTCCTTTCTCCAGCACCCCTGGACGGCTACTGGCTCAGCATGATGTGCATATTCTCACCTGCTCCAATAAGAAGATTCACCAGGTGCCTCCCGTCCTTGTCTGTCCAATAGTAAACTTGAGTGTGTCTCTCCCATCAGCTACCTTGCTGAGGAGCTGTTTACAAGCTGCTGGGAGCCAGGAAGAACTTTCTAATCCCCCAGCCTGGCTCCACCATCAGCTTCGGAGTGAGGTTTAGGGATTTTAATATCAACCGGCCACTGACCATAATGACAGATGCTAGACAAGTTTAATCTCTTCTCTCAGATATATATATATATATATATATATATATATATATATATATATATATAATATATGAGAAACCTTAAAACATCAGATAATCTCACGTCTACTTTCATTTTTATTGAAAATTGAAACAAGGTTTCACTTTATAGCCGAGGCTGGGCCTGGAGTTTTCACCCTGTTCTCCTCCGTCCCATGAGCTAAGAGGACCGATGTGGGCCACATGCCAATCTCTTCTGCTTTTATTTAAACTGTATCAAGCCATAGTCATAGGAAAACTTCTAAATTCATTAGAAAAAGCTAGAAGTCTTTTAATTTTCTAAATCTATAAATAGTTACCCCAACCTCAATGATGAATATAAATATAAAGTCATAGATGAATCACTATAAAAACATACTTAAAAATCCCAGAAGACAGTATGCAAGATCACATTTTAAAATACTTACTTATTCTAATTATATGTGCAAGGGTATTTGCCTATAAGTATATGTATGCACCATGTATAGACCATCCCGTGGAAGCCAGAAGAAGGCCTCAGATTCCCTGGGACTGGACTTATAGATGGTTTGTGATCCTCCACCTGAGTGTTGGAACTGAATCCTGATTCTCTGAAAAAGCAGCAAGTGCTCTTAACAGCTGAGCCATCTCTCTAGCCCCCAAGATCATGGTTTTAAACGTACATCATGAGTCAGAAAAGCTTATTCCAGAAAGAAAATAAAATCTACTGTATAAGCCATCCTGTTAATATAGCTAAGAAAAAGAATTATCTGCATGAATTTAGAAGTAGCACTTGATAAATTTCAAGACATATGTATTTTATTTTATTTTTTACTCAACAAATATGTATGAAGCACCTGTTCTTTTACAGTACCCAGGCTGCAAGAGTAGAACAGATACTGGCTTCATTCCAACCCTCACACAACAAAGGGAAACAGTAAATAAATGAGTAAGGGGACAGGCAGCTTTACCCAGTACATTATTTACGTGAAACTCAATGAAATGTGTATTGATCGCATTAGTGTTGTTAACATACCTCTGTCAAAGACTTGCTTCTGCAATAGAGAGACACTGAAGGGTCTCTCTCTCTAGGAGTCAGAAACAAGCTAAAAGTGCTCATTCTGTCTGCACCCCTCCTTTTTTTTCTTTTTTAATTTTAGCAGGTGAGGCTAGAGTCTCATGCCATACCTCAGGCTGGCCTCAAACTTGTGGTGATCCTCCTGCCTTAGTCTTCCAAGTCCTGATATTCCAAGCATGTGCTGCTGTGCCCAGCTTGCAGAATTTAATATTAAGTTAAGGAAGAAGTTAAAAAACAAGACAAGAGATGGCAGAACTGAAAATAGGCCTTAAAGACAGAAGATCGTTGTCACTTGCAGGTTACAAACCCATGAGTCGCAGCCGCTTTTCATTGGTTATGAAACCACAGCAGTTCCTAAGAGCTGCAAAAAAGAATCCCAAAAGAATCAGTGAGAACTGTCATGAACAATAGGAAGTTTAGTAAAGTGGCTGGTTTGAACATCAATATAAGAATTAGTTGCTGGCCAGTGAGATGGCTCAGTGGGTAAGGTGCTTACCGCTTTGCCTGAGTTCCATCCCCAGATCTACATTGTGGAAGGAGAGAACAGATTCCTGCAAGTTGATCTGTGACCACCACACATGTGCTGTGCTATGCTTTCATCCCCAAAAATATATGTAATGCATGCTACCATGTCTGAGTTCTCATAGGATCTAGGGACCCAAGCTCGGGTCCCCATGTTTGTGTGGCAAATAGAGCCGTCTCCCCAGCTCTTACTACTCCTAAAAGAAGCAAATATAGACGTGAAGGAATGATTAGATGCGCCATGTTACTTGACATCTGCTTTCCTTAATGCATATGCTTTATGCACCCACAGTAACAAATTTGTAAAGGCTTTCCCAGCAGCGTAAGAGCTAACTCTAACCACCTCTTCATTCACAATACTACATGTGGTGGTTGGTAGGGGGTGGAGTCGCCAGGGATAGGAATGAGCTGCTGAGAAGCAGTTTGAGAGAATAGGGCTTTTTTTTCTGGGCATGTACACCTTATATCATCATTTCTGTCTCCACTTCACTTCTCTGAATCCTGGCCCAGATGATCCCCGCAGGGCCCTGTTGGGAGCCGACTCCTAGCAGAAAGCGGCTATCATCTTTGCAGCCATCTCGAGCCATATACCCTGACAAGAGACTTGTTTTCAACAGCCTACAACAGCTGAGCACAATCTGATAAACATCTTGTTTTTCTCACATATCTTGTTTTGCTGTTTAGTGCCCCCAGCTGCAAGGCGCACGTGATATCCACGCTGCAAGGCACGTGACATAGTGCCTTCAGCTGTGTTCCCCTGCTTGTCCAAGAGGGCACATGGTAAAGTGTATAAATATCCAGGATTTCCTTTCAATAAAAAGGGAGACTTGATCAGACCCTCTGTCTTGTCTCCATTCTTTGCATCTCTTGCCCCTCCATCCCCTCTCTCTCTCTTGCTAGACCCTGTTGACTGACTAGAACAGAACGGATCATTACAGGTCCAGCATTGAGGGTGCTTGTTGTTTTCTCTTGTCAGTAGACTCAACACTGCTGAGTGCTGTGCTTCTGTTAGTTTACCCACCTTGTGTGACATAGGTCTCCCACTGGTCCCCATTGGGGCTTTTCACTCCTAAGAGAAATCTTATGAGGGGCCTGGATTAATCTCTGTTGCTGTGTAAACATCCTATCTATAGCAAATTAATAAGGAAGGGGTTTATTGGACTTACAATTGCAGATTACAGTCTATCAGTGAGAGGAAACAGGAGCAGGGACATAAGCAGCTAGTCACATGATATCCACAGTCGAGAGCAGAGAGGAAAAGGACACAACTCACCCTTGCTTGCCTACTGCTTATGTTCAGCTAGTTTTCTTCACTCCTGTGTAGATCAGAAGCCCCTTCTTAAGAACAGTGTCACCCACAATGGGCTTTCCTCATCAATTAAACATCAATGCAGCCCCAACTCACAGGCCCACAGGCCCACAGCTAGCTCATTCCTTAAGTGTGACTCTCTTCCCAGGTGACTCTGGGTATGGGGAGATGGCATTTTAAACTAACCATCATTGGCAGGAAAACTTTCCAGTGTGGCATCTTGTTTTTCACCTTTGTTGTTGCTGCTCTCTCCCTGACCACAGGAGGATGCCAGGGTGGGAAAGACCATGCTACTGCCTACTGTGCGGTGCAGTTGAGTGATCTTGGTGGGAGGAGGGGGAAGTCCACATTTATTGTTTCCTTTTGCTAGACAGTGCCCGAGTTCCAGTGTATCTCAATCTCTGTGATTTTCATCTTAAACTGGTCATTTCCAGTGAGTTGTAGATTCTTCACATCAGTTACAAAGCCATAGTGTGTGTTTCCAGCCTTTCCCCCCTCCCTTAACTCTTCTCACTGGGACCATCCTCCTCTCGGGAGCCTACTGTATACTCACTCAGCATGCTACATCCTGCTGTCTCATCCCCTCATCCTGGTGCACTCTCCTTCTATTCTCCCTGCCTGAAAATTTGCCCATTATTCAGCGCCATGTTCAAAGATTCTCTTAAAAAATAATTTTCCTTGTTTCTAGCTGAATTTGAAATGCTGGCATTTATCAAGGCAAATCGCCCTTTGATTTCTCGGTAATGTGTATTTCTTCTGAAGCTCCCTGTTCAACTGAATATTAATGCAGACATCCTGTGGTACCTGGGTAGCTTCTGAAATAGTTTGCTTATTGTACTGCACAGAGCTGGTATCAAAAATATTCTTGAGATTAGATTAGAAAAAGCAAAGTACTTAATTTAGCCCAGTGACCTAGACTCACTCTCCAAATTGTTCATGAGCCTTTAGAAACTATGAACTGGCTATAATCAGACACCATGTGATATTTTTTTTTCTGGAGCCATTGTAAGCATATTGAGATGAGACAAAGCATAGGACCACACCCTAGGACAGAGTCCTTTTTAATACTTGGGACTGGCCCAAGATGCACATAAAGAAGACATTGTAGGATTAGCAATGCATTTTTAAAAATGTTTTATGTATATGAGTACACTATTACTGTCAAACACACCAGAAGAGGGCATGGGATCCCATTACAGACGGTTGTGAGCCACCATGTGGTTGCTTGGAATTGAACTCAGGATCTCTGA
>NW_021604703.1:3527431-3547001 GCF_004785775.1 Grammomys surdaster | reverse complement strand
TTTTTTTAACTATTTTATTTTTAGTTATGTGTATGTATGTGTTGGGTGTTGGTAGGTATGTTCCTATAAGTGCAGTTGCCAGAGGAGGCCAACAGAGAGTGTTAGAGCCTTTGGAGTTAGAGTTACAGGTGAACTGCCCCACATAGGTACTGGGGTCCTCTGAAAACTAATGTATAATTTTAATCTCTCCAGTCTCAAGAATGTATTTTTAAAATCTAAGTCCCCAAAGTAATAAGTTGTGTACACTTATAAGTGTGTGTGTGTGTGTGTGTGTGTGTGTGTGTGCATGGACCCATGTATTATGTGTGTACACGCTGTGTGAAGTTAGAAGACCCAACATTGCTGACCTTACTATTTGATTCATCATTTGGAGAAAATACAACTAACAAGACGGGAGTCATTTGCAAGTGTCTGTGCCTTCTGTACCTATGAATTATTCTTCAAAACCACATCTCTCCTTTCTTTCAGGAAACCAGAGGCTTTGAAGTCACAAGAAGAGAAGGTAGGAAAAATTACTTACATCTCTGTTGTTCCCGGCGCTGACATTTTGGAAGTGGTTTGGCTGAATCTAAGATGAGCGTCAGTCTATGGGCAGCCTGTTCTTTGAAATGCCATGCTTTCCTACATGCTAGCTGTTTGCTTCTTGGCTCAAGAGACAGAACGTAAGACTGGGTTTGCCTGTGAGAGCAAGGGCTTGCACCTTCAAGTATCAGAGGCAACTCCTGGGGACTGGCTCACTCCTGACCACACACATGGTCTCTAAAGGAGACCTTCATTTGGGGGTGACACTTGAAGTCATTTGGTTTCAACCAGAAGTCATTAATGATAATCACAACAAAACAAACAAAAAAAAGGTTTAAAATTTGGGGAGTTTGTTTCATCATTGAGTAGGCAAAGCCACTATGAAAAATGTTTCTGATTAGATTTTTACAGCTTCAGCTAAGCCACAATAGAAATAACCAATTAATTTCCCCCTTTGAAAACAATTCCATGATGTTCCACTTTCCCTGCCAGCCTTCCTCGGGCACATTTGTTTTCTGGTCTCAGAGGTAAGTGTGTACTGATGGCAATTTCAGAATCGTCTAACGGAAATTTCTTTTATTTACTTTCAGTAACAGCTAGTCTCTAACGAGAGAATGTCTTTTGTGCAATTTGTGGAATCATCTCTTTATTGTAGGGACAGAAGTGAGCAAATAAAGTTGGAAACCATAGTGTGTTCTCTGTCTTGCACATAAGCTTTGATTCTACACATAAGCACACTCTCTTCCATTGTACTGTCTCTGGGAAGAGTAATGCTGGGGTAGACAAGCACGCTTGCCTCCTAAGTCAAACATATCCTTCCTCCCAGTTAGTTAGCATCCATGTCATGGACCACAGTGAGAAGCTTGGATAACTGTGGTACTGGTAGGCCATTTAAGAGCTTGATAATGTCCTGGCAGCACTGTCCATACCAGTCACCCAAATAGCTGCTGTCTGTGTTTCTGAAACCATAAATCCAGAGGACCTGGGCAATCTGATTCTAGTGTGAACTTTCTGGCTTCCATGTGCTCAGTGTGCAGTGGCCTTGGGACCACTTCAACAGGGCGAGCCACATTCTTTGGCTATTGATACCAAATGAAATTGGATGAAGGTAGATGGAGGGGGTGTTGTTTGTGAAAATTATGTTCCCAGCGGGAACAGTGACTGTCAGCTGGAGAGAAGCATCTGTAATGAAGGTAGACGTTGGCACGAACTGTGTGGCTTTGAATAATAAGCTGTCCTCTCGCTGACAATGTCTCCTGTTAATTTGCATGAAGGAATCACATATAAACTTAACCTCTTTGTAATCTTTCTGTCTGTATGTTGAAAACGTCTTTGATTAGGCTGGAGTTATGGGGCAGCCCTGTGTATTTCTTTTCAAAGACAAAAAAAAAAAAATCTAAAAAACTTTGGAACTTACAGGGCTGAGAATTCCTCAAAGGAGGAGGTTGAGTATGCCAGGGAGGGAGCAGACATGTGTGGGCTATCCTGTCTTCATTCACAGCTTGGCTCCCAAATCAGCTTCTACAGTGATTGACCCAGGACATGCTCTTTGGGCTGTTATTAGCAGGTCTCTCCCAACACCACCGACACAATTTCTCCTATTGTGAATGATGTCTTTCTTAGTTCTTTTGCTTGTTTGTTTTATCAATGTCAAATGGTTAAGAGTTCTTGAAATAGCTCGATGTCACATAGAGAAAGGGAGATTAGGGACTTGAAGGATAGTTCCAGGTTCTTGGAGACCTGAGAAGCCACTGCCGTGGGTTGGGTCGATCTTCTGAACAGTACTTAGTATTAAAAAAAAAAAAAAGAGGTGCTGTAGAAATTTCACCAAGTTATTCCTATCAACACAAATAGGTCATTATTGTCTAGCGGTGTCCGTGCTGCTCCAACCCGACCTGGAACAGAAGGCTTCAGTGGCACTCCTTTCTCCAAGCCCAGGAGGGTTCTGGGTGCTCAGGAGGCATTTTTGAGTCTAAAATGTCAGCCCCCTGACCACAGAATCTAAGAGAACTTTCCATGTAGGTGTGTTTTGTTTAATTTCTACACCTGACTCACAGACACCAGCTCTGCCTGAGGTTTAATGTCTCAGACACCTGGCCCAGGGCAATTCCTCACTATGACTTTTGGAAGTGCTTGACTAGGTCTGTGTGGTGAGGCCTGAGAGAGGCTGCCAGTAGTCTGAGAGATGATGAAGTCTAGACTGAATCACAGAGGGGCAGGGACCAGGGAGGTGACAGCCTGTAACTTTATTCAGTGCTCCTGCAGCCTGTGTGCTTTGGGCTTTATCCCAAGTCACCTCTACTTCATAGCATCTTTCCTGAAGCGTTTGGCTTATGCTGCTAATCCAACCTATTCATCTGCTGAAATCAGAAACCTCTTCTATTCCTCTCCAACTTCCCCACAATCCTAGGCCAAGACCTGTAATTTACTTAATATATTTCCCTTTTAATAGAATATTATTATATTTGAGAATTTCACTTGTACATACAATATATTCACCCCATTCCTCTAATCCATCCCAGTCATACCTCTATCCCCTCAATTTGATGTCTTTTTTTTCCTCATAAACTGTGGTGTCCAATTTGTGCTGCTTATATGCATCTGACGGCATCTGCTGAGGCAAAGCAACTTGTTAGATGCCACGCCCTTAAAGAAAAATGACTCTTCCTTAGCAGTCATCAGCTGTCAGTGGTTCCTAAGCTAGGGGTGGGAGGTAGTGAGCTCCTCCCCACCATGCTGGATGCTGACTGGCTTGACCTCAGGGAGGCAACTACAACTGTGATGAGTTCAAGTGCACTGGTCCTGTAGTGTCCAGTCCTTTATGACCGCTTGCTTTTAGAATATTTCTGCCCCTCTTTCTTGATATTTCCTAAGCCTTGGGTACAAGAGCTATGATACAGATGTTCCAATTCTAGCTGAGCACCCCACAATCATATATTCTCTGCATTTTGACCAGTTATGAATTTCTGTGTTAAACACTGTCCACTGTGCAAAGAAACTTCTCGGGTGAAGGATGAGTGTGTCATCAACCTATGGGTGGAGAGGAATAATTACATCTTGATCCTACCCATTGGGAAGCAGAAAACAGTTTGATGTTGTGTCCACTTAACAACATAGCAATAGGAAGTTGACCCCTAGGGCCTCTGAGCTCCCCAGCCATGGCTTCTTGGCTGGATTTACAGTATCAGTCACACAGCTTCTCCTAAGGAGCACGCCTATATCACATCATAAGGTGGTTGGTAAGACCCCTAACGTTCATGCCACTATTGCACGTGACTCTTGCCAGGCTGATTGCTATGGTAGCTTTCCCAGTTCATAGCTGAGTAAGCTGGCTGATGAGTTTTCGCTCCCATCACCCTGCATAGGACCTAGTGATAATAATTATTTTTGAATTAAGTACAAGTTGAACCCTGGTCTCATCTTCATGATTTACTAGTGAGGACCCAAGACCTTTGGGTTTTAAAAAGATAATTTAAAAAAGATATTCTGAATGGTTACTACAAGTTTTAAAAACACCATTAGCTCTTCAGTGAGCATTGCCATCTCTGGTAATGTTCCAGATGATGGGTTGATGGGAGGGCTTTAAGTTTAAATAAGCTTGGTGTCATGGGCTGAATGTACAGCCATAGTTTGAGACTCTGTTCTCAAAGAAAAAATACAGACTGACAGAAAATGGTATAGTGAAGTACTAACCCAGAATTTATGATCATGACCTTCTATTAAATAGAGACCTATTTAATAAGGTCTCTACAGACAATAGACATACCAAGTTAAGATAAAGTCATACTGGATCAGCTTTGGCTTTAGTCCCATGAGTGGCAGTGGGAACTTCATTTCATCTACAGACATAGATGGGGAGTGCCACGTAAAAGGAGAGCAGGGCATTGCTGGCAACCACTGGCTAGGAAGAGATGTGGGAAGACTATTCCCTAGAGCCTTCAGAGAAGATCAGGAATGGGCTGGCCTTTTATTTGGTCTTCTGATTTTCAGAACTGAGAAAATGAATTCCTGCTTTTGAAAGCCTCCTGGTTTGTGGTACTTTAATGCAGCGGTGCTGGGGCACAGTACACTCAGAAAGTGCTGAACTCTAAGAACCCGATGAGTTGCATGGCTGCAGTTGAGTTTGTTTGGGCTGCAGAATCGCTCTGGCTTTTGTGTTAAATACACTCTCAGCAGGGCAGATAATAGGCAGCGTTTTCCCAAATCAGCTTCCTATGGGATGGAACAAATTTAACTTTGCTGTCTTGGTGTTCATGGCTGCCACTGCACTCGGTGTCTTTGCAAGGCCTGCTGTAGTAGATCTGGGCAAGGGGGAAGCTTCCTCAGCAGCCAGGCACCAGGGCTAAGCCTGCCTGGAATGGTGACGTGGGCACAATAATGATAACTTACTCACTATGAAGTTTCAGAGAATTCTTTATTTCCCTTGACCTTCAGATGAACAGACAGCATCTTATACTTGAGACTCCTTTCTTCCTTGCCACTTTGGTAGTGGTGACAAGGACTCTGGCTGAATCCCCTTCCTTCTCATAGGACTGCTGCCTCTCTATTGTACCCCACACTTATAGGTGGTGGCTGTTTAAGTTGTCTGATCTTGATCTATCCCCATTAAGGGGCATAGTATGTAACACTGGCTACCAAACCTACATAGCTAGCCTCAACTGGGGCTAGGTGAGGCATTCCCTATACCCCAATCCTTCACTGCTCGACACTGGAGCATTGCTCATTCTTTTACGCATGCTCAAAGAAGTTGAGAGTGCCACCTGCCTCTCATGAAGTTAGGCTTGTTGTAATGACTCTCTTACAGCAGTAAAGACTGAGGTAGGACAACAAGAGCACAGGGAGTCTTTAGGCCAGGACACCTGTCCTCCTTAGAGAAGCAAAACTGTTGCTTCTTCATGAGAGCCCTGGACTGACCTTGAACCTTGTGTTCAGAGCCCACCTGTGCTAGTTGCACAGGGAAGCCATCATGGCTACATTTTGTCTGCTTTCCAGAACAAGAATTTTTACATCTTTCCCCAAACAACTAAAAAAAAAAAATCGTGTGTTTGTGTGTGTGTGTGTGTGTGTGCATGTTTGTGTGTGTGCATGCCTATAGCACATACATATGGAGTTTGGAGGTGAGTGTTAGCTATCTTTGCTGAACCTGAAACTCACTTTACAGTAGTAAGAATTGGGATAGGACAAGACCACAGGATACCCCTGGGCCAGGACACACGTCCTCCTTAGGGGCTAGCTGGCCACTAAGCTCTGTGGATCCTTCTATCTCCACCTGTCCTGCAGCACTGGAATTACAGACTCACAGCACCCTGTCCCACATTTCACATGGACGACGGGGATCTGAATTCACGGCCTCACTTCTCCACAGCAAGCCTTCTATCCACTGAGCTGTCTTCCTAGCTCGAGCACAGTTCTTTTTACATCTCTCTCCAGGCATCTGAAATTTAATTTCAACCTTTTCTGAAACTTCACGGTGAAGAATTGCCAACCCTGGTCCTTCTGAGACACTCCCATGTCCACTCAGAGGGCAGGTGCTGATTGTACCTGCCAGAGCCCATCTACTCACGCCAGCACTTTCTCTGACTGATCCCATCTCTTTGAATTACAGCCGTGGGAGCACCCTCGAGCATGGAGCAAGTGGCTTGGATAATTCAGCCCTTGTCAGCTATCTTTGAAGGGCAGGAGGTGATCTGTAAGCTATTCCAGATGTCTGTGATTGTGCTGTGATTAGGAGCTTGAGTTTGGAGCTGGGCACCAGGGTGTCATGTTATATTACTGGCCCTCCCAAGGATGCTTCACTTACTGTGTTCCAGCCTTAGCCAGCTGGGGGGCCTGGCTTTCCAGCAAGACAATAGTGAGGCTGGGAGGGCAAGGCTGCTGCTGTCTTCAGAAGAGAGGAAAGGAGGGAGACTGTCACCCTTATCTGGGTGGATCTGGGTACTTAAACTGCTTAGTAATGCAAATCCTCCAACTAAACAAAACCTGCCTACATTCATTGAGTTGGAAACTGGAACCCTGGCTTCCTGAAAACCCCTGGAATCCATTCCCAGTCGACAGCTGCCTCTAATGACCCCTTTATTGTTCTGTGCATCTGGGGGAACTCCAACTATCAAGATCCTTGTGGTGTTTGCCATTAATTCTGATTTTGTGTAGCAGATGTTTTCTGGATCTCTCAGTTGTCTGCATAATGTGTCTTAGTCTAATGTGAAGTAGCTGACTCTGGGCTGAAACAGATGAATGAACTCCCAGGTTTTCTGTGGGGAGGGCATACTAACTTCTTTAATGGCTGCAGACAGAGGGAACTTAAGAAAACCAGCCAGAATTGACAGTGCTCAGACCAAGTCCTTTTCAGTTCTAGACTTCATCCAAGGCTAGGTGAGACATTCCCCACACCTCAACCCTTCTCCCCCCAACACTGGAGCATTGATCATTCTTACATATATGCTGGGCTCAAAGAAGTTAAGAGTGCAACCTGCCTCTTTACAGTCCAGACTCAGCAGATTGCCTTTTTCTGTGGCACACTGTCCTTTTTTTTCAGCAGATAAGAGTTGTACTCAGTTGCCTGCCCTAAGGTAGATGGGAAATGGGCAACCCTGCTGCTAGGGTGTCTATTCCAGGGCAGGAGTTCTACACTCAAGCTTTTTTTTTGTTTGTTTGTGTTTGCGTAATTGTGTGTATGTATGTACATGCATATGCACACACAAGCACTTGCCATAGCCTGTGGAGATCAGAGGACAGTTTGCAGGAGTTGGTTCTCTCCTTCATCCATGTGGATTCTGTTGACTGAACTCAGATCATCAGCAAAGCTGCCTGCTGAACCATCTGGCAATTCCTCCACATTCTACAACCATCTCTTAAATACAGAGCTCATCGAGCGAATCATTGGGAATTACCGTCACAATACTTGGCCCAGGACCAGAGATCTCTATCCAGAGCTCTTTGGGAAGTCACAGTGCCAAATAAATAATGATTTCTGTCCTACTTTCATTTCTGTTCCTGTGACAAAATACTTTGACTCAAAGAAATACTAGAGGAAAAAGAGGATTACTTGGCTTACAATTCCAGATTACTGTCATAATTGTAGGGGAGTCGTATCATCAGGACCTTGGGACAGCTGGTCACACCACATCCATAGTCAAGAACAGAGAGAAACAATGCACTCCTGTCACCTGCTTGATCACTCAGGAAGTTTGCTTCACTCTTATACAGTTCAGGGTCCAGTATAGGGAATGATGTTGCCCACAGTGGGCTGGGTCAATTAATAATCAGTACAAGTACCACAGGAGATATTACCACAGGACAGTCAGGTCTAAATAATTCCTCAACTGGGGCACTCCTCCTGGGTCATTCTAGGTTGTGTCGTGTTGACTGTTATAGTTAACCAGCACAATTCCCCCAAAGGTATGGACCACTGCAGATTTACAAGGACCATGAGATCAGGCCTTCCCCAGGTCCCGTCACTACAACCCAACCTCTCAAGGTCCAGGAGACAGAGGAGATGGGGACACTCAATGAGTCCTACCAAGTCCTTCTCCTTGCACAAAAATTGCAACTCCCTTGAGCATTTAGCAAAAGTTAAGATTGACGTTTGTTATCTTCCTTTCTTTCTTAGCCCCCAAAGTCTCTACGTTTTAGCAACCTTTGAAATGGTCTCCTCTCTGTAAGCACGGAAGCTTTGTAAAGCTGTTTGCTTCAGCATATTAATGTGCCACTGGCAAGCCTTTGGAGTTAATTATCTGTGACTTAAGAACCATTTATTTCTGTCTCTTTGTCTCATTGTCACCCAGCACTTTTCTTTATTAGAAAACAAAGTAGAGAACCAACTGACCATTATGTCTTAATTCTCTGACTGTCATCAAAATTAGTTTACCTCTTAAAAATTCTTTTTAACAGCCCCCATCTCCCAAACATGTGCCATCTCATTATTTTCAGATCGAGTTGTCTCTTAACAAATCTTTAATTTCTCGGCTTTGGCATGAGCAGAGTCCAAACTGGGACCAAGCTGAAGGAGGAAGCAGCTCATCTAAATTAGCAAGGCTGTCAATGTTCTCTCATGATTTGTCAGCCTTACTAACTGAGCAGTTGGCTTTTTTTTTCCTTCTCTCCAGCTATGATGGGAGCATCATAATGTGTCTTCTTGGGTTCACGTGCTGGAGAACCAACCATGGTGACCCTGAAGGGGCTTTCCAGGTTAAGTGACCATAGTTAGGAGGGCCGTGAGTTATAACCTGCTCATGGGTCTCTCTACACTCCTATTTGGTTGTGTTGTACTTCTTGTGATTCCATTCAGTTCCTGGAACTGCTTCAGGCCTGTTTATAGAGGCTTGGTCTGTGATGTTAGATCTCACCCTAGAAAAGAAGACCTTGTCTCAATATCCCCAGGATGTCAGGACCACGTGCTGGAGACATGAGCAGGTGGGTGGGCACTGGATCAGTGGTTTGTTGAAAACCCACAGCCTCCTGGGACCGATCGTTCAGCCAGTGGTGGGGCTTAGGTGGGGCAGGGTGTGATTGGCACTGTGGGATGATGCACAGAGCTAATTTACTCCTATCTAGGATTAGCAACTCCTATCTTCCTGTCCCTTCAGGCTACGCTTGGCTGTTTTCTCATTACCCCAAAAGCAACGTCCTGGAGCCATGTTGGACAGTTAGTATCGGTGATGGAGAAACCATTCTCTTTGAAAAGATGACACAATTCCTAGGTCATTGGTTGCTAATGGAAGTTTCCTTAACTGAAGGATGCTGTGTGTACAGAGATGAGGATCCGTGATCCCTGGGAACTGAGTTAGCTGAGATGATACAGGAAGTTCCTGCAGACAGAAAGGCTACCTGTGTGCCCATATCTGGCCATCTCCTCACACTAAAGGGGTCGACTATAGAGTGTAATGGAATTTGCTCAGTAGAAAGGATATTATTTCCTGGTAGTACAACCCTCTGGATATTCTGCTCAAGGTAGAATATACCAGAAAGGTTCTTAGAGGAACAGAATGATAGAATTATATACATATATATAATATATACTATATTAGACTATATTATATTATTATAGTATATATTATATATGTATATAATATACTATATATTATATATAGCATATAGTATATAATTACATATTATATTATCTATTATCTATCTATAATTGAGACTGGCTTATATGAGAGGGCTGAGTAGTCTCACAGTGGCTGTTTGCATGCTGACAAGGCCAAGATTCTCATAGCTTCTCAGAGCACCATGCTAGAATGCCTCAGTAGTCCCAATATGGCACTGAAGGCCCCAAAAATCCAGGAGAATCCTTGTATACAGTCTATGTTAGAGGCCAAAGAACCTGGACTCTTATGTCAGGGGAAGATGGTCACAGCTGCAATGGAAACATTTGCCCAGAGAGAAGCAGAATATAGACAGGCAACTGCTTTTTTCTTGGGCCACAGGTTGTCTGTCCTCAGTCAGTCTTCTTTGGAAACATCTTTGAAGAGGGAATTAAAAATCTAGTCAGTTGACAATCAAAATCCACCACCATATAAAACCTCGAGTTTTTCTCTAAAGCATGGCTATCTTAGAATAGGGTCTCCCTGGACATGCCCCCTATCTCCACCCCAACCCTACCCCCACCCCTCAATGCTACACAAAGTCCCTGGTCACTTTTTCTTTTTTTTTTAAATTGGATATTTTATGTATTTACTTTTCGATGTTATCTCCTCTCCCATTCTCCCCTAAAACCTCTTATCCCATACCCCCTCCTCCTATTTTTATGAGGGTGTGCTCTGAACATCCTCCCAATCCCATCTCCCTGCTCTCGAATTCCCCAAGACTAGGTAATCCAAACTTTCTGGGACCATGGCCCTCTACTTCCACTGATGCCTGACAAGGCCACCCTCAATTACCTATACAGGTGGAGACATGAGTCCCTCCCTTGGTGCTCTCAGGCTGGAGGTTTAGACTCTGGGAGCTCTGGCTGAATCTTTTGATACTCCTTCTAATAAGGACCAAAGCATCCACACTTTGGTCTTCCTTCTTCTTGAGTTTCATGTGATCTATGCCTTGAGTTTCATGTGGTCTATGCATTGTGTCTCAGGTATTGTGAGCTTTTGGGCTAATATCCACTTATCAGTGAGTGCATACCATGTATATTCTTTTGTGATTGGGTCACCTCACTCAGGATGATATTTTCCAGCTCCATCCATTTGCCTAAGAATTTCATGAATTCATTGTTTTTAATAGCTGAGTAGTACTCCATTGAGTAAATGTACCACATTTTCTGTATCCATTCTTCTGTTGAAGGGCATCTGAGTTCTTTCCAACTTCTGGCTAACATAAATAAGGTTGCTATGAACATAGTGGAGCATGTGTCCCTGTTGTAAGTTGAAACATCTTTTGGGTATATGCACAGGAGTGGTATAGTTGGGTCCTCAGGTAATACTATGTTCAATTTTCTGAGGTACCACCAGACTGCTTTCCATAGTGGTTGTACCAGCTTACAATCCCACCAACAGTGGAGGAGTGTTCTTCTTTCTCCACATCCTTGCCAACATCTGCTGTCACCTGTGTTTTCTTAGCCATTCTGACTGGTGTGAGGTGGGTGGTTTTCATTTGCATTTCCCTGATGACTATGGATCCTTAACACTTCTTTAGGTGCTTCTCGACCATTCGAGTTTCCTCAGTTGAGAATTCTTTGTTTAGCTCTGTACCCCATTTTTAATAGGGTTATTTGATTGTCTAGAGTCTAATTTCTTCAGATCTTTGTATACCCTGGTCACTTTCTTATGTCAGGTAACAAGATTTCACTGGCTCAAACAAAAAAGATGATTTGGTGGATTTATATATAACTTGACAATCTGGGCTCAGGGGTTGCTAGCTTCAGGCACATTTGATGTGGCCCAGGGACCTGGCTCTTTCCTTCAGTTCACTCCTCTTGCTGGCTTCCCTTACAGTGAGTGTCAACCCTCCTCCTCACAAGACAAGTTCAGCAAAAGGGAGACAGCATAGCCTCAGCCTCCCACTGAGGTGCTTGGGTTCCCTGTACAGCCTCCTGAGCCAGTGGCTGAGGACTAGGGGAGAGTCACCAGTTGTGTCCTATTTGGTATGTCATATACCAATATGGGAAGAAGGTGACTCCCTAAATGACAGTGGAACATGGAAGCAGAAAAGCCTAAAACAGCAAACAACTCCCTGGGGCTAGAGAGATGGCTTAGTGGGAAGACACACTTGCCTCACAAACCTGAGACTGAGTTTAGAATCAACATAAAAGCCAGAAGCAGTAGGATGAACATCTGTAAGGCCAGCATGCCTGGGCTGGAGATGGGACAGGGTCTTACTATGGAGTCCGGACTAGCCTAACAGAGACCAACTTGCCTTTGCCTCCTGAGTGCTAGGATTGAAGGCACACACCTCCATGCCTTGCTCACACTGTCCACATATTTCAGACAGTTTGCACACAAAGGGTTCCCTCCCTTCAATTCTGCAGACAAGAATGGTTCTAATGGAAACATTTATAGAATAGCCCTATTCGGTCCCTACAAACACCTCTGATATGGGGCAGTGCACTTTCATTGGGGGGGGGGGTAGCTGAGACTTAGCACTGTAGGAGATTAGTCACAGAATTGAATCATGGGTTTCCCAGAGGCCCATGGGAAAATGCATTTGCTTTGGATATCCGACAGTGTTTATATTATTCTGTCCCAAAGTTCAGGCTCAGACATGGACTCTATTCTTCATGTGACAGGGCCTGCGGGGTGGAGGGCAAAGAACAAGCAAGGCTCTTGATGATGGTATGACTTGCTTGCTCAGGAGCCCTGGCTTGCTGCAGCCACAAAGAGGCAGAACTCCCTCCCCCTACACACACACACACACACACACACACACACACACACACACATCAGAAGACATGGGGCTGGTGGAGAGTTATGGGAGGATGAGACCATTATAACCTGTGTGTTCTACTAACTTTAGAATTTCTTTTTGAATGGAAGCAGCACTCCCATCCAGCGACTGAGTGGCTTTATCTGATGTCTTATCATTTGCATGAGCTACTGAGCCATTGAGACACAAGATGGGTGGTCAATGGCCAAGAGCAGCAGATTACAGCAGAGGCTCAAATCTGATTTCATGCTTAGACACTTGAGCTATACAGAAAGTGACCAGATCTCTTGCTTTGTCTTCAAAAGATGATAGGTTTGTAAAAGTGGGCTACAAGATCGCTTTCCCCCTTTCAGAGAATTTGAAATGTCTTGACATGTTCTTGGGCTGCCTTTGCTCTTTTCTCTTCCTGTTTTTATTTATTTTTACACTCATTTATCCGTGTGTGTGTGTGTGTGTGTGTGTGTGTGTGTGTCTATATGTGCACCATTTGGAAGTCAGAGGACAGCTGTGAGTCTCAGTCATCTACCATGTGGGTCACGGAGGTTGTCACCTGGTAGCAGGTGCCTTGACCTACTGAGCCATCTCACCAACCCCAAGTCTGTCCTCTTTCTGACATGTTGAAGAAACTCTGTGAGTTAGAAAGAGTGAAGACTATGGTTGGTGTTGGGACAGGAATCAAGTGTAGAGGCAACAAGGGACTTGTCCAAGCTCACACAGCTTATAACGCCCAGTTCTGTGTTTTCATTAAGCTTACTTGAGGAAGTTTATAAATTAAAATCCAGTAGGCTGGGGTTGGGCTGAGACTGGGGCTGGGGCTGGGGACAGGGACATAGCTCAGGGTCTGTTCCCAGCACTGCACACTAGGCATGGTAGGCTCTGCTTGTAACCCCAGTACATAGGAGGTAGATGCAAGAAATTCTGAAGTTCAAGGTCATCCTCAGCTAAAGAGATAGTTCGAGTCCATGCTCAGCTACTTGAGATTGTATTTCAAGACAAACAAAACAGCAACAACAAAAAACAATAGGAAAGCAGAGTTAAAAAAAAAAAAACAACCAACCAAAAACCCTTTGGGGTAGTGTTCTTTATAATAAAATACTGCAAGAACTTACCTGTCAATGTAATGATCCTTTATTTGTGGAATCAGAATATTCAAAAGGAGAGTAAATTCACATACAAGGTGCCTGTCTATGTAGTGGAATATTTCCCCTGCTACATTTTACAATAAAACTCAGTAATCTGGGAGGAGCTAATGTGGAAGGAGAGGAGAAGAAGAGGAGAAGGAAGAGGGGGAGCTAGATGTAGGAGCCATAGAGAACCATGGGTCCAGTATGCTCCTGGGTAATGTTTTATGTCTTAAGGTTAGATATTGGGACACACCTCTAATTGTGTGGGCATCTTGATTTTTGAGCATTACCAAATATATAAAGCCATTGGATAATCTTTAAGCATTAGAGTCTCATTTCTACCAGGTACCACATGGATGGTGGGATGGTCTGGGCTCAGCCAAGCATTGTGGAGACAGGGAGACAGTGTGGTAGATTGGCAGAGCCATCTCCTGAGCTGAAGTCTCGCGGATGCAAGGGCCAGTGCTTTGGCCAGCATGAGCCGAGGTCAGAGTTGAACAGTGGCAGGAGCACGCTGCCGCTCTTGGCCTCAAGCCTTATCTAGTCAGAAACATGGCACCGCATAACAACAAGCCAGATTGGGTGCTGCCGTTTTTTAATAATAACCGAAATATGTCTATACTGATGTTTAAGTACCACATGACATACTTCATGGTTTGAAATGATGACAGTTTAAAACAGAGCCCAAACTATTCACTAGGGCTGGAGGGATGGTTCAGTGTCTAAGAGCACTTGCTCTTTTGGCAGCAGATCTGAGCAGTTCAGATCCACTGAGCTCAGTTCTCAGCATCCACATGGAGGCTCACAACTGTCTGTAACTCCAATTCCAGGGGATCCAACACCCTGTTCTAACCTCCATGGGTACCAGGCACACATGTGGTGCACAGACATACATGCAGAAAACACTCATACACATAAATTTTTAAAAACAGAAAAAATAAACCAAGCTTTATTGCCACAAGTCAGCAGATACATTAGTAACCCCCAAACCCAGATGTTCCCAAGATGGACATTTCTGCAGCTGTGCTGAGAACTCCCTGTGTTCTGGAGATCAGAGCCTTAACTTTGAACTCACAACCAACCACCCAGATGTCCTTAGTGGAGACCAGGAACAGGGTCTGATTCTCACATGAATTTCAAAGCTTAGTTCTCTGTATTCTCTCAGAGCTAGGCCTCTTGGTGGTTCTATGTAAGGATTCCTTTCTTCTTCTTTTAAAACAATTTTACATTTATTTTTTGTGTGTGCATCCATGTATTTGTGCTCAAATATACATGCCATAGGGCACATGTGAAAGTCAGAAAAGAACTTTGTGGACCTGGGTTTCTCCTTCTTCCTTTATGTGGGTTCTGGGGATCAGAGACTCGGGTCTTTAAACTTGGTGGCAAACACCTTTACCTACTGAGCCATCCTACCTGCCCCTTCTGCAGGGTTTCTGATGAGCAGAATCATTTGAATGCATAGACAAAGGAAAGCCATATAAACAGCAGGTAACTTCTGAGCACAGCACACCTTTCCAAGACAAGCAAGCGGGAGCAGTGACACTTTATTTCTTCTTGTTGTTGTTTAACAAGCTCAGCAGCAGCTGTGTGTTTAGGAAATAATAAAAGCATTGCTTCTTCCCCAAGAGATTTCTATAAGCAGACATGTCCAGGGCTGACCCATCTGTCCAAATCCCACATCTCCATGTGGAGTGTCTCAGGAGAAGACCAGATGAAGCCATCTCAGAACCAAATGCTTTAGACAACTCTTAGTTCCGAGTGCATCCACCCCTGATGGCATGGTCCATTAAAATGTGGATGCAGGAAGCATAGGTCAGAGATGCTGAAGATAAAGAGAAACAGAGGTCTACAGCCCCCAACCATATTTAGGTGACCTGGGGAAATACTAAGTGTGCCTAGCACTCTGAGAAGATTCACACCTGGGGTTTCCAAAGGTCATCCCATAGCCAGTCTTCATAGCTGTGCTCTTTCAACCCAGCAACCTGCCTGGTGCCAGGAATGATAGCAACCATACCTTCCATGGTAATGCCATTCATGGTACCATCCCAGAGGATGGAAGGTTCCTGAACCTACTGTGGATTGGATATGAAGTGTCGCTCTCCCATAGGTTCATGTATTTGCTCTAGTTTGGTCCCAGCTTATGGCACAAGTAAGAGGTGCCTGAATAATGAAGCCCTGACCTCATCAAATGGACCAATATGTAGATGATTTCATAGCTGGGTGAGCTGTTAGGAGGAGGAACCTGGCTGGAATAATGAATCCATCACTGAAGAAGTACCTTTGAGATCTATAGCTTGTGTCTGACCCCTGTCGACCTCTCCCTGTCTCTTTTTCCCTCCTTGCTTCTCTGTTGCCATGAAGTGAGAGCTCTCCCTCTATGCTCATCTGCCACAGTCCTCTATGTCACTACAGCCTTATGAATGCTGGGAATTGTGTAACTCTTCTATACTTAAGGGGCTAAGAGAGCCCTTTGCACACACATGGCGTTCCTGTTGGCCACTAATATAAACAAACCCCACCATTAGGGCTCTATCTCTGAATGCGCCAAAGTCACTTTAGGTTCTGCCAACTTACTGAACTTCTGCTGAGTCATTTCCGATCCCCCAGTTTACAAAGCAAGCAGTCTTCTCCAAGGCCTCTCTTCTGATTTCTCCACCATAGTTGTTTCAAATGTAAGGTAGTCTGCAAGTGGGACACAGCCTACAATTGCGTTTTGTTTGACTTGGATCATTGACCTATAGGAGCTTTTTTTTGTTTTGTTTTAATTTGAATCTTAATGAGTTTCCATTAAGAGGGGACACTTTGTGTATATTATTCAAGATGATTCTTGAGCTGACATAGCACCCTGAAAAAACATGCAAAACCCACACTGGAGGCAGCCCTGTCCCTAGATGTGCGTTCTTGCCTGTCAGACACAGTCTACACACACACCACTCCCTTAGCCATCTCTGGTACGGATACCATGAGCTGGATGCAGTTCAGGAAATGAGCATAACCATGTGGGAAGCCTTGGGAAGGTGCATGCACCAAGCTGTCTGTGTGGCTTTAGGAAACATTTGGGTTAGTTTATTTTACAGTGTGTGTGTGTGTGTGTCTGTGTGTGTGTGTGTGTGTGTGTGTGTGCATGCTGTGTGTGTGTCACAACATGGCGTGGAAGTCAGAGGGAAACTTGAAGGAATTGGTTCTTTCCTTTCACCCTATGACTTCCAGAGATCAAACTCAGGTTTTCAGGGTTGGGGGCAAGCACCCTTGCCAGCTCATCAGATCACTGTTGCACTCAAGTGTGGCAGGCACTAACGATGGCACAGCAGTCAATGTCAGTAGGAGGAGAGCAAGACGACCATCCCCACCCCCACCCCAGAGGCAGGGTCTTGCCCATACCTGCTCTTCACCCCTTTGAAGATATCTGAGGACACTGGTGTCTAGAAGTGGGGCCTCGGTTTCCCCATCCAACAATCTTAATTTCTGTTATTAAGCCCTTGATCTAGAAACATTCACTCCAGGCAAGAGATTTGCAATCAAGCGTTGGGCGTGGTAATTAATATGTGTGCCTCTTTATGTCAGTTGCACAAATTTAAAACAGAGTGTGGCTTGAGCATTTAAAAGACACTCCACGTGTGTTGAAAGTAATTACTTTCCAGAGCTATTTCCCACTGATGTCCCGTTGCATTTAAATACGTATTTATAGGACTCAGTAGACTAGAATAGTTCTAATTGATATATTTCAGTTCACTGAGTTAAAAAAAAACCAGAAAGGCATTTTGAAGCATATCTTTAATCAGTGTGTTTGTCCCAAAGATAGTGTTTGGCATCTCCAAAATCAGTCACATGATGTTAGAAAAATATTACGTATGGTAGGCTCCCTGCACAGATTTAGAACTTAATGAGAGGGGACATGGCAGCCTAACCATGACTGTGGCTGCAACTTTGAATCTGAGCTCATGAATGTCCTAGAGCTCGGAGGAGCTGATGAACTCCCTCCGTGTCATTTTCTTAATGTGCAAAATGCATATGACACACAGCTGCTGCCCTTGTGTGGCAGGAACTAATGCTTTCTGAGTTGCAAGTGTTGTTCTAATAAAACAGTCTTAATTGTTTGCTTTGTACACTTTCTATTTTATTGTTTTTATTATTTCTCTTGCCTCCGTAATTGGTAATTATTGGGTTCCCATTAATTCTTTATTAGTGAGTTTATAAATGCTATCTTGTGATTTATCCTCCTGCTTTCCCTCGCTTTCCCCCAAATGTCATTAGCAGAAGCAAGAGGCTGGTGCACGCCACTCTGCCTGCCTCTAATGGGGCCAGCAGGGCTACAGCTTCTCATGGCCCACTCTTGTCTTTAGGACTGATCATTCCCAATTACTTGGTTGCTTTGCTGTGAAAGGCTGAATATGAAACCCAGGAGGTTTATTAGTAAAGCATTCTAAGAGGCAACTTATCCAGATGAACAGTGTCTGAACAAGGACCCTAAGCTCCTTTTTTCTCTTTTACTTTTCTTTTTTTAAATGGGAGAGAAGAGGGGGAAAAGTGCCCTTGTGGCTTGGGACAAGCCTCCTGAATGTAAATGACCATGTAATGTGGCATGCTGGGTAAAAGGTCAAGGAATCATCATTCATACAGAACAGAGAGGCCAAGGCCCATTGAGCCTGAGATGTTGTGAGTGGTGACTTGCCTGTATTTCTGGCTGCTGCTACTCAGGTCCGTTCTCCTGCTTCCCTGCTGTGAGTCCACGTAAGCTCCAATCACAGTCTCCTTTGGGTGGAGGTGCACAGCTTTCCCAAATTCTGTAGGCAGCCATTCTGAATCCTGATCCAACTCATTGGATCCTGCATGAACATGACCTGGGGAGATAAAAACAAGTCTATTTGCCCCAGATAAGATCCAGAGAAGAGACTAAAGTAACATTCCACGTAAGGTTAGTGAGGGGTAGTTTCCACTGTCAACAGATGCTAGGTTGACCTGGGAGACGCGGCTCTGTGGGGGCTTGTGGAGGCTTATCTTAATTGCTTTACTTGGAAGACCCGTCCACTGTGGGTGACACCATCCCCTGGCTGAGTCCTGCACTAAGTGGATAAAGAGAGCTGAGCATCAGTAATTGTCATCACTTCATTCTTGTGGGCTGAGAATGCGATCACCAGCTTCCTCGAGCTCTTGTTGCTGTGACTTTCCCAGTGATGGGCTGCATTCTTGAACAATACTGAGCCAGAATAAACCATTTTTTCCTTAAGTTATTTTCTAGTTGTGGATTAAATCCGCACAGAAAAGCTTCTTAAGTTATTATAGCAACTTGGGGGGCGGGGGGACCCAGAGACAGTTGGCTTAATAACCAATGGTTTTATTTGGCTTTCTTACCAGGGTTAGTTACAGGAGCCTCAGTGACACCCCCCCACAACAACTGTATCACAAGAAAAATCTTGCCCCTTCTGGATCACGACTTCACCATAGCTGTAGAGGTGAAGCTCTACATTCCATCCCCCATTTAACTTTCCATACTCTATGGAGTCTTGTACCTCCTAAAGCCAGATGTCTCTTGGGAATGAGGATGTGTAAAGAGTGTATGTGGCTAGACTCGTGGATGGGGGATAAGTACCTACCAACTCCTCGCCAGGGAGTGTTGCCAGGCCTGGTGCTCCGAGGGGCGATTTCATCTGCTCTAAGTTAGATGGCAGTGGCTGTCGTGCTGGGAGGGACAGGATTCTACACCTTCAGTTTTGTCACTGGGAAGAAGCAACTTCACATAGGCCTTGCTATTCTTTTAGGAAATGATGGTAATGGCTTTATCTACCCTGTAGGAGAAAGTTGTGGATTAAATCCGCACAGAAAAGCTTAACATAGCATCGCCCCACTTTCTGACCAGGTTCTGAGTTGTTTTTAATTTATAATTTTTATTATTGTTTGGGAATGTCCTGCATTCATATAATGTTTGGATTAAATACATCCCCAGTCCCTTCTCTCTGCTTCCTCCCCTAATCTCCCTTCTCCCCCTTCTATTTTCTATTTTTCCATCCTGTTCTTATATGCTCTTCTCTCCCTCTCTCTCCCTCCCTCCCTCCCTCCCTCCCTCCCTCCCT
>NW_021604703.1:3394144-3527331 GCF_004785775.1 Grammomys surdaster | reverse complement strand
CCTCCCTCCCTCCCTCCCTCCCTCCCTCCCTCCCTTCCTCCCCCTCCTCCCCCCACCCCCACCCATTGAGCCTCCTTGATCCTGCTTGCGTGTGCGTGGGTGTAAGATCACCCGTCGGAGCATGGTACTCTATCCCAGAAGAAAGCTCTCCTCCAGCAGCCATCACTTGCCAATAGTTCCTTGCCTAGTTATGGGTTCCATGGCTAAAAGTCCATTCAGCAAGTGGTCACTCATGACATTCATGTCACTGTTGTACCTTGTGCCGGTGCCAGTCATTATTGTAGCTCACAGAGTCTACAATATTTTGTTGGGTAATATTTTGTTGATTACTTTTCTCTCCAAGTAGCATGTACCTCATAGCCCTAAGAATGCTAGCCAGTGGTTAAGTCCCATCTTGATTTCTCCATCCCCTATGACTCAAGTATGTGGTATCTTCAGCAGTAAGGTCTTACCTTCAAGTAGTTCTGGAGGTAACCTTAGTATTTGGAAGATGTCTATGGTCCCCACTGACAAACAACTTGAATAGAGGTAATCCTGGGATTTTTATTTGATGGCCTCTTGTGACTGGGAGAGGCATTGTCCCCCTGCTATCAGGGAGCTCTTTTTATATATGAACATATATTTAGGACACTTCTAGTAATCGTAGACTTGCATATGACATTTTCAAAGGTCTTTAGTCACCTCTCCCCATACTCATTACCTACCCTGCCCTCCCATCTCCCACTCAACCCAACCTTTCTTGTTCCATTATCCTCCCTTCCCCTTAATACTACCTGAGCCCTATTCTGCTTCATTTAAAGCCCCTTCAACTCCTACCCTAACCCCACCCCCATCATGGCCCCTCACTAGTTTTCTGCCTTCTATGGTAACTCCTATTGAAACACACACATCCCAAGATTCAAAGCTAGCATCCAAAGATGAGATGTGTCTTTCTCTGTTGTCCTTCGCTATTGGCTATTATGTGGTCCTGTTTGGGGTGGAGGTCCTCTCCCTCCCTGTACCTGAAGTAATGGGAAGCCAGAAGTCTTCAGAGAACACTTGCTGAGATCCATTGTTCAGGAAGCAGTGGATTAATGCAGGCCGACTTATTTTCTTTTATCACTGCTAGGAAATCACATTTATCCACCACGTGGGAAGATGAGTAATAAAGTCAAAATTCCGGGACTGTTTGCACAGGCTGTTGCTTCTGCCACGTGGGAGACAGGATACCTCAGCTGACTTTCTCACTTACAGCAATTGAAAGTTATAGGTAAAATATCTCAGCCATCCTTTAAAGACATCAGTGGAAAGTCAGGGAAGAGTAGTACTGATAAAAAGCCAGAAAAACCAGAGAAAATAGGAAATCAGGGCTTAGAGACAGACTTTTTGCTTTGAGAGTCCTTGGTCCTGCACCAGTGACCTTGAGCTCTGGTGTTTGTGACCTCAGGAGGCATAGGGTTGGAAGCTGAGCACAGGACACGTTGGTTTATTAGAAAACTCATCTCAGCTACCACGAAACCCCTGCAGCCTCAGTGTTAGTTCTGGGGTAGAGCAGAAGTCACCATGCCTGCCTTCCCTTAGGAAGGAATGATAGAAATTGCTTGTCTCAGAACACAGTGCCAGGCAAAGGCAGGAACCAGGGGAGCTTCTCTGACCTGCATTTTCATCAGAGTTCCTGTGGTAGGAGTTCTTGAGGAGGCTTCAAACCAAGAACTGACCGTAAGTGGCCCCAGTTCAGAGTATTCTGGGGTACCTGGGGGAGCTGGGGGAGTAGACAAACCCTGACTGGGCAGACTCTTCAACACAGACCTTGGGATTTTGTGTGTGCTGTCCTGTCCTATAAGTGTCTCTGCCAAAAGCTCTTTGTTAAATATGAAGGGAGGCAAAACACTAAGTAAGAACAGCAGATAGAGAACCCTGGACACTTCAGATAATTTGAATTAACAAACACAGACTAAAATCATGCATGATATAAGAAATCAAAAAGGGAGCTGAAGATTTGAGCAAAGAAAATGCCATAATAAACGAACTATTTGGGAAAAATATGAAAAATAACCAAATGTAATTTTCAGAAATGAAAATATTTAATTGGCTTTTTGAACAATTAGAGCTAGAGAGATAGCTTAGTTGATGAAAGGATTAGAAATACAGGGACCTGAGTCTGCTCCCCAAAAGCTATGTAAAAAGCTGGGGGTAGGGCTGTTGAGATGGCCCAGTGACTAAGAGCACTAGGTGTGCTTCCAGAGGATACAGTTTGAGTCCCAGCACCCACATGGCAGTTCCCAGCCATGTTTAACTCCATTTCCAAGAGATCTGATACCATCTTCAGGTCTCCATGGACATCAGGCACACAGATAGACATACACATAGACAAAACACTGATACACATGTAACAAACAACAACAACAATAACAACAATAACAATAATACTAATATTATAATAAAGCTGGGAGTACCACGTGTATTTGTAATCCCAGCTTTGGTGAATTGGAAACAGGAAAATTCTGGAGGCTCATAGACCAGCCACTGATGGACTGGGTAAGCTCCCATCTCTCACTTGTCAAAGTGACAAGGCTGAGAGCACCTGCAGAACAGTCCTTTGGCTTGTACACACGTGTACAGGTGCACTTGTGCAAACGTGTGCATGCACATACATATGCACACATGCACACACATGTACATACACATGTACAAGTGCATGTACACACATGCACACATGTAGCATGCATGATCAGTTTGTGGATTTAAGAGCAAAATGGGTGTAACTGAAGAGAACTGGGCGAAGCTCTTGATGCTCACAGGAAGCACTGAGACGTTAGAACCATTGACGTTGCACAGTGCGAGGACAGGGACAGAAGCATTTGTGTACTTGTATAGGGAGCCACAGCAAGAGAGGAATCAGGTGACTAGTGTCAGAAGAGGTCAAAGTTGAAAGTTTTGAGCAAAACCAAAGGAAGGTGGCCTGCTGTCAGACATAGTAAGTCTAATAAATCTCTAAGAAAATGACCAAAAAGGAGTCTAAGCCCACATATTTTCTGAGGACAAAACAATGACCTTAACCAGAGCCACAGAGAAAAGACATCTCTTATGAAAAAATGCACTTATGTGCACTTTCCCACAGAGATCAGGAAGTAGGAAGCAGTGTCTTCAGTGTGTTGAGAGGGAAGAGCGGTCATTATGGAATTTTAGACTTAGTAGCCATGCCCTTTACCTCTCTTGCTCTGCCTGTCTTTTCATTTTTACATTAATTAACCTTTACTTTTCAAAGTACTCATTTTTATGTTGTCTAGTCAATAATTTCGTAAAACCAGGGCCTGCATTTCTGTGTTCTGGAGTGCCCGTTTGATTCTTTCTAATAGGTTCCAATTATCCGTTCCCATTCCCCATCTTTCTCTCCCTAATGATAGTAATTTTAAAGTCCTCTATCTACTCATGTCACTATGGTGAGCACTCAGAGCCAGCATTGGTGATTTTAACCCACGATTATAAGTCTCCTTCCTGTCCTGCTTGCCTGGACTTCCTGAGAGAATTTTGGTTTCCCTGAGAGTCATACAGTGCAGAAGACCCATTTTTCACCTATGGTCCTCACTCAAAGAACAAAGCCCTTTAGAGGTCAGTTCTGACACCAAGTGGCACACTACAATGCAGTTCTGTCATTAACTTCCTGGAGTCAACCTGGGCCACCCTTTCTTCCATGGTTGGATTTGGTCCTCAGTAAGATGGTCCTCATTCATACACTAGCTATAGGTTGAGATGTCACCCAGGCTACCTGTATTTCAGAACAGCTGGCTGTAAATTCTGGAGTGTCCATGGTCCCTTCATGCTTAATGAGACTTTAGAACAACTTGCTGAACTCAGAGAAGTATTTTAAATGTAATTAGAGGTCTTTTTGTTATGGAGAGTACAGATCAAGACTAGCCAAATGAGAAAGCACACGTCCAAAGTCTAAGCTGGCTCTGGATACACCATGGCTGTGCTCACTCCCCATGGCAGCAGGCCTTCAGCTTCCTGGTGCTCATCACCAGTGTGTTCACCAGCCTCAGAGTCTAGAGATATTTTTTTAAGACTTATTTATGAGTGTCTCTCTGTGTGTATATGCCACATGTAGGTAGATACCCATGAAGGTCAGAAGTGGGTGTAGGATCACCTAGAAATTGATTTAAAGGTAGTTGTGGGCCACCATGTGGATGCTGTGAGCTGAGTCACTATATAAAACTCTCTCTCTCTCTCTCTCTGTCTCTCTCTCTATCTCTCTCTGTCTCTCTCTATCTCTCTGTCTGTCTCTCTGTCTCTGTCTCTCTCTGTGTGTGTGTGTGTGTGTGTGTGTATGTATGTGTATGCATATGTGTTTGTATATTTGTATGTCAGGATACAAGAGTAAGGACTAGACTTCAAATCCCTAGAACCCACATAAAAACCAACTGGGTAGGTGTGGGAGCCTGCCTACACTCCCAGGAAACCAAAAGGCAAAGATGAGATTCTAGAGCAAGCGATCTAGGTAGCCTAGCTGAAGCAGCAAACACCGATTTCAATGGGAGACCTAGACTCTCTCTATAAGGTGGAGAGTAATCAAGGAATGATCTGGTAGATGTCAACCTCAGGCCTCCACTCACATCTACTAACAAATGATAACATATACATGCATGCATCGACACACATGTGAATGTTTGTATGCATATACACAAACACCATAGCCACATTCATATAATAGATTTAAACAATAAGCACTAGGGGCATAGCTAGTGGCAGACTCCTGGCTTAGCATGCATAATGCCCTAAGATGAGTCCCTGTAATTATAATAAATAATATACAAAGATAATGAAAATCTAGAAATAAAGAATGGAAGAGAATATTACAGTAAAACCACCAGAGCTGCCTGCTGGTTATCAAAGAGAGATGAAAGAGTCACAAGGCTTTGCTGGAGAGAAAGATGCTTGCCAGGGCTAAGGGTGGCTCAGTGGTACCTTCTAAGGAGGAGCCCTGGGTTCCTTCCCAGCTAGCACAGGTGGATGGGGAGCATCACTAAACAATAATAAAATTTCCCAGGAACACGAACATTCTAGATCCAGTGTGCTCATCAAGGTAGTCAGCACAGCAGAGATAAAGTCTCCTTTTCATGAAAGAAAAGTAGACAGAATCATAATTACAGTGGGAGCTATTACATGATTTTAAATAGCTCCATTAGAATAAGAAAGCACAAATTTTGATGAGTTAAATATCCTACTCACAGAGTTAGGAAAATACCATTAGAATAAAGCCAGTGAACCAGAGGGAATAAATAATAAAGAACCATCACGAAAAGGATGGATGAAATTAAAATAAAAAATAATGGAATGGATCAAGAAAGCCAAATTCTGATTCTTCTGAAAAACTAAAACCAGCAAAGGTCTGGCAGTGGTCATTAAGAAAAGAGAATCACTTGTCAAGGACAAAAGGGGAATAAATTTAATAACTGAATCTGAAGATTAACATTCTAACAGAATCTTATTTTGGCAACACAGTTGAGAATTCCGATGGTCCAATCCACAGGGGGAAAAAAATCTGCTAACTCCAATAAAAGCAAAACTTGATCACGGTGCCAAATCAGTGGCTCAGCCAATAAGAGTAGGAACTGTTCTTCTAGAAGACCAAGTTTGGTTCCTAGTGCCTACATTAGGAGCCCACAACTTTCTACAACTCCAGCTCCAGGGAACCCAATGCTCTCTTCTCTCCTCCCATGGGCCCCTGGGTTCATGTGCACATATTCACACCCAGTCATACACATAAGAAAGTTAAGACACTCTCTGCCACAGATAGGGACCACTACAGAAAACCACAGTCAATCAACATTCAGAGTTGTGGAGTCCAGTCCCAGTGGAAACAACTACAGAGCACTCCTACACCTAAGGCTCAGGGAACATTTCAGAAGAGAGGCTAGAAGATTGTAAGAACCCTCAGAGGATCAGGAAGTTTACTGTGAGATTGTGTATTCAGTAATACCAGGAGCTACACCTGTAAAGTCTCACCAAACATGACTGCTCAAACATGAGCCGAACAAGGAAAACACCAGAGAACAAGCCAAACCGTGTACGAGGAAAGCCCACGAGACCTCAACCCCACACAAAGCACTGGAAACTGAGTAAAGCTTGGAGTGGGAGAGGAGGTCCTTCCCGAGGAAAAACACACCAATTGATTGTCCTGTGTCAAATAGTCAGCCCTGAAAACATACATACTAATAACATTATATAGATGTAACAGGTTATATGGGTGAACTGGGAGGGGTTTATGGGAGGCCTTGGAGGGATGAGGAGGAAGGGAGAAATGACTAAGATAAAGCCTTAATCCCAAAAAGTAATAATAAAAATTTAAAAACTCAGTCATTCTAGTAATTAATGAGAGAGTCGGGCCAATCACTGTAAATTTTACCACCACGAAAGCAGCAGATATAGATAATGGCCCAGGGGCTTCGATCAAATACTGGATGAGTTACTATTTTACTCCTGTCTGAATTTTTAGACTACAGAATAAGCATGTGCACTTACAAGGCTACTGCCTGAAGCTCAAACCCAGGAAGGATGGCTTGGGTGCCAGGTCTGGTACTGCTCACCTATAATTCCAGCGCTCAGGAGGCTGAGACAGAAGGATGCAATTAGGCTGCCCAATGAGTCCCCACCTCAACAATAAAAATGAAAAAGAACAATACAGGATGGAGAGGAAAAGCCAGTTATTAACATAGCTATAAAACCCTAAGCATAAAACAATGAACTAAACTTGGAGTCTAATAAAAAAAAAAGATAACTTGTAGCAGTTTGATTTTGTCTCAAGCATCCTTGGTGGCCACTGGATATCTCTCCATGTCATTTATCACACCACTTTTAGTAGAAAAGTCATGTGACTGCCCCATCAGTGTCAGAAAGGCATTTGGTCCATTCATGAGTGGTGTCTTTTTCCTAAGACTTTCTTTTCTATGATGGGAGGGGCTTCCTTCTGTCCCCCATAATGTAAGACCTCAACAACAAATGTAACTGGGCGTAAGGAGGGCCTGGCTTCTCTCTGTTGAGGAAGAAAGTGACAGATGCGGAAAGAGGAGGGTCGAGAATGCACCCTTCGCTTATGGATTGGAGTGGGACGTATCAGCAAGGCTGGAGTAGAAGTGGGGGTGCCTGTGCTGACAAAGTCTGGGAACAGTAACACATGACACTGCAGTGAACCTCTGAGCACCCAAGAGTTCTCAGCTAAGGCTCACTTGAGGAATAGATGATTCCAGCACCAACAAGGAAACAAAAAAACTGGCTCTGGAGTGCTGCTTTGTGAGAAGTGAGACATTGCCACAGTGTATTCCTGCTAGCTGCAAAGGACACACTGGCTAGTTAGATCTGAGAGGGTGGGAGAGAGGGAGGGAGGGAGGGAAGGAGAGAGGGAGGGAGGGAGGAAGGGAGGGAAGGACTGTGTGTGTTGAGGGAGATAGCAAAGGCAAAGTGTTCACCACGAAAACATGAGGGCCTGAGTTTGATCTTCAGAAACACGTTTCAAAATAATTACTGAGAAGGCCAGGCATGGTGTTGCAAGCCTGTAACCCTGACACAGAAGGAAGATCTCCAGAGGCAAGAAGATCTCCAGGGCTCTCTAGCCAGTTAGTCTAGCCTAACTGTGGAGACCTAGTCAGAAAAGACAAGGAGGTTGGCACCTGGGGAACAATATCTGAGGTTATCCTCTTGTCTCCCCTTACACATGTGCACACACATGGACCACACACACATACACACACACAAACGAGAAAAAGAGATTGCACCAAGTTACTGACATGTTTTCCAAAGATAGCCACCACAATATTTGATGTCTTTTTTTAAACTATGCCCTCTGCTCTTGAATGTGGGGCACTTTGGTAGAAATTATATATAGAATTCTGAGGTTGATCATAAAAGTAGGCTGGCTCCACAGTGCTAGTTAGAACACACATGCAGGGCCTTGAACCCCAATGGAGACTGTATAAGTTTCCTGAGGTCACTGCTACAGTTAAGGCCTACTGAGTCCATACAAGAGAAGCATGTGGAGGACCCCAGACTGAGTAGAGGAAGAATAGTGTCATGCCAGACCACTTGACAACAGCCATGCATGAACAGTTTACCTGGCTGGATCCTCCCAGAATACCAGACCTACAGAGACACTGAGACATCTGGAAAATGCCTGGTCTTAAGTGCTCTTTTGTGGTGGTGTGTTGCACAGCAATAGGCAATCTTACTTAGTAAGTTTGAAAACCTAAAGCCCAGTACATTGTTTTGGGACAGTGTGACCAATGTCACCAAGAAGAGGAAGCAGGAAGGGCTCTGAAGAGATGCTGCTGGCTGCAGAAGGGCTTCTGTGAGAAGAGTAGTTGTCACCTGAAGAGCCCTCAGGAGGCTCTTACCAAGCAGGAAGGGAGAATGTTATCAGAAGTTAGATGCTAGAGGACCCTCCATCTGAGAAAGAGGATAGTTCGCCAATATTGGCTCTTGTCATAAATCAAGGAAGGGGAAATCTACCAATGAAATGAGTAAGATGAGGAGATTATTAGTCAGGCGGGATGTTCAATGCCTCCCCCTGCCAAACGCTTCCTGCATGTGATAAAACATGAGAGGAGAAACGTGAGACAAACTGACCAACTGCCTACAGGGAGGGTGGCTGGCCTGGCTGGGAAGATGGTAGACTTCCGTGGGTTTGCAGATCAAGCACTCAGAAGGAAAAGGTGTCAAATTATATTTTGGGACAAAGAGCAAGACTTTGTGGGGAGAGGCTATGTGATCCATTGTAAAATATTAGGAATATGTAAAATGTCACAGATGTTTCACCCAGGAGAAAGGAGTAAAGTCTTCTGTATTTAAGGCTGTATCCTTCCGGAAAACAATCAGGCGTTGGCGTCCAGTATTTGAAGAGTGTTGTCCCCCAGCAGCCTAATGCAAACATAGAGATTAAATTCAGCGACTTGTAGAACTGGCTTTTGCCTGGAACAATATGTATGAGTCAGGATTCTTAGAGTCAGGATTCTTAGCACAACTAATAAGATGTCCATGTGTAGGAAAAGAGTTACTTCAAGAACTCTCTCCTATGGTTGTGAACATTTAGCAAGTCTTAAATCTGATGGAGTCGCCTAGCTTGCTGGAGGCCGAGAATGAGCTGCAGCTCAAATTCAAAGGCAACCTGCTAAGATAATGCCTTCGTACTTGAGAGAGGGCAACTTTTATTCTGTTAGGGCCTTTATCTGACTGGACGGGCTTCATTTGCAGGTTGACACCAGCTGTGTGTCTGTCTAACTGTATGAGGGAGCCCGAGGCTCAGTCAGCTCATTGAAGTCATCTCACACACCTAATGGTTGGTGGCCATCTTACTGTTGCTGTGATAAAACACATATCCATAAACAACTTAAAGAAGAAATAATTTAGTTTGGCTTATGATTCCAGAGGGATGAGAGTCCATCACTGTGGGGTAAACACAATGGCAGGAAGCTGAGTCATCTTGTCTTTACCTACAGGCAGGAAGTAGAAAGAATGAACTGGAAGTGGGATAGGGCTGTAAAGCCTCTAAGCCCACCCACGGTGGTGTATTTCCTCCAATAAGGAAGACTACACTGACTCCCCAAATAGTGCCACCAAGCGGGCATCAGGTGTTCAAGTACCTGAGCCTATAAGGGACATTTTCAGTCACAGAGACCTAAGAAAATATAATTAGAAAGTAATTATAATACATCGAATAAAGCCAGAATCTATGCCTCTATAGGCATAAGTAATTTAGATAAATGAATAAGCAAATACATGCAGTTATCTCATCAAATTTCTTGAAGGAATTTCAGGCAATAAATATAGAAAGAATAATGGGACTTGAAAAGACCTCAGTGGATAATAAAAGCCAGGAGTCACATTTGATGAGGGGTAGACTATTTACATATTTTAGAAGCCTTCCTCTATGCATTAGTGTTTAATGACCAAAGGACAAATAGTGACTGCTTTGCTGGGGACACTTGGTGGGTGTTGCCTTGTAAGGAAATAATTATAACTTACATTGCTAGGCCTGGAAGAGACTAATGTCACCTGCCTCTTAATAGGTTGTCCTGAGAAGGACAGGGGTCAGTTCTGTGTTTGCTATTCCTATGACAGTGTTATGACTGAGACCTTAGAGGAAACTGGGTTGAGGGACATTCTACAGAATAGCTTGCCTGCTCTCTTCAAAAATATCAAGGTTGAGAAACAGAGAAAGGCCGAGGAACTGTTCCACATAAAAGGAAACTAAAGAGACATAACAACTAACTGCACTCTGTGATCCTGGACTAGGAGAGAAAATAGCTCTAAGGACATGACTGGAGCAGTTGACAAAGCTCAGATAGGGCCAAGGATCAGATGGTAGTCAGGTAGCAATGCCAACATGCCTGATTGTATCATAAGAGACTGTCTTGACCTTAACAAGTGTGCGCTTGAGGCCAAAGAAACATGCTGTCTTGTATTTGCTCTCAAATATTCACTCAGCACCTGCATAGCAATACATGTTGTGTACATGTATATGTGCGTAGAGCAATTAACAGGCAAATAGGGCAAAATGGTGACCCTGATGACGCAAAGTCCTTATTCATTCTTGCTATTTTTCTAAGTTTAAAATCGTAGTTGTTGTTGTTGTTTCGGGTTGTATATTTGATTGTATGTATGTGAAAAGGAAAGAGTGACAGGTGGCCCTGGCTGGTCTCAAAGTCACTACAAATTAGACAAAGATCTTGTACTCACGATCCTCTTGCCCCTTCTGCCTCTCAAGTGCTAAGATTACAGGCTCCATGCCTGGTGTTGATCTCCTGGCAATCCTCCTGCCTCAGCTTCCAGACTGCTAGGATATGAGCATTATACTTATTTTGAGAGAGAAGTACTGAAATCCTTCTCTTTAGGTTAAGGAACTAAACACAGCAGCCAGCTCTCCAGCTTCTATTTAACTTGCTCTGGAGGCCTCAAGCAGCATAGCAAACCAAGACCAAAGCCAGAGAGGAAGAGTGACAGCTGTCATTCACAAAGGATATGATTGTATAGAAAAGCCAGAAGATTGTTTATACATCCTTTCTTAAACAAAATCAGTACACGCAATTTAAGCACTTGGCTCTATAATAGCAACAAAGAGGTAGGTAGATTGACTGGATAGACAGAGAGACAGACAACTAACGTTAGAGAATAGATAGTGGATTTGAGAGATGGTTCTGTGGTGAAGGCACTTGCTGCCAAGCCCAACAACCTGAGTTTAATCTCCAGCACCCACAACATAGAAGAAAACAAACTCCTGCAAATTGTCCTCTCACCTCCATACATGTTATGGCTTGTGTGCATCTGAACACAGATGCACATGTATACATACAAATGTAAAAGAGAATGAGCGTACTCATCAGAGTAAGGCATGAATGTATTTCAGGTACGAGTAGTCACACTGAAGCACTTGCTGACAGGAGCCTGGTATAGCTGTCTCCTGAGAGGCTCTGCAGAGCCTAACCAATACAGATGTGGATGCTTGCAGCCAACCATCAGACTGAGCCTGGGGACCCCAATGGAAGAGTTAGGGGAAGAACTGAAGGAGCTGAAGGAGATTGCAACCCCATTGGAAGAACAACAATATTAACTAACTGGATCCCACCCTCCCAGAGCTCCCAGGAGCTAAACTACCAATCAAAGAATATACATGGAGGGACCCATGACTCCAGCTGCGTATGTAGCAGAGGCCTTATCTGGCATCAATGGGAGAGGAAGCTCTTGGTCCTGTGGAGACTCAATGCCCCAGGGCAGGGTGATGCTAGGGTGGTGAGGCAGGAGTGGGCGAGTGGGTGGGAGAGCACCCTCATAGATACAGAGGGCAGGGAGGATGGCATAGGGTGTTTGTGGAGGGGAAACCAGGAAGGGGAATGACATTTGAAATGTAAATAAGTAAAATAACCAATAAAAAATATCATTGACTCTCAAGAACATAATAATGAAATATGAAATAATCAAAATATGTTCTTATAGATAAGTAAAGGTGAAATAATAACACACACGTAATCATTTTATTGCTATTTTATTTGCTACCTACATTTCACAGATTCCTATTTTCTATTTGGAGCTTAATTTTAAATCATTTTACGTTTTCCTAAGATGTTCATCACTTTTGACTGCAAGGAATGTTCTAAATGCCGCTCAAAGAAAACTGAGAAAACCTATCATGCCACATCCATCATCCCAAACAACTAATGTACACGTGTGTATGATGGAGTGAAAAGTTGCATTCAATACCTTGTGAAGATGCAGAAGATAGGTTGTAAGAAAGAACATGCCTGTAGGCTTACAATTTGAAAAGCACAGGAGGTAAATATAAGCGTCTATGGAACAAACATGGAGAAGCTGGTTTATTGTTGGAAGGCCTAAATTAACGCACAAGAAAGCACCGTGCTTTAAGGACAGGACATTTGCACAACCCTTTCTTCACAGATCTCAGGAGTTGTTTCCTCCCATGAACACGCGCGCTACTTATATAAAGAAGGTGAAATCTGATGCTGCAGATGAGAGCATGAGAAGCTGCCCCCCCCAGGAAGTCTATTCAGTTCTCCACATGTTTGCTCATCACTCAGTGTGGCTTACAGAAGCTCCGTGGTGTGGGGCTGGTAACATGGGGACCATGTGCAAGATGTTGAGCCTTGCCTGTAATTCAGCAGCACACATAATCGTTCAGCATCCTGTGTACTCAACGCACTGTTCAAGACCCTTGGTAACACTGAAAGAAACACCCAGAATATAACATGATTTCCATCCCACCACAAACTATCAGACTAGGATTAAACCCCAGGGACTTATCACCATGCTTTTATTGACCGTGCCCCAATCACTGTGGACCTGAAGAGGACTCTCTACCTGGGTTGTAATAGCTGCCTCTGTGTCCTCATACTGGGGTAGAGAGGGCTCTCAGCTCATGTGCCTCTTATCAGAAGGTGCCAGTGCAGTCTGGTAATCCCACAGGGATCTGTTCCCACCTCGATGGCCTCCTTGGCCTGACCTTATGCCATTCTAAGTCCAAATACTGTTACGTAGGAGGGATGGACTGTCAATGTATGAGTTCGAGGCAGACATACTGCACCTCTTTTTAGCTCCTTTCCTCATTAAGAAGCACTGTGTTAAAGGAATGAAGGGGGTCTGCAGAGAAGAAAAGTTGAGACTGAGTGAGGAGCTCAGGGCAGTTGTGTGGAGAGACCCCAGGGGTTGCTGGGTGTAGAGAAGATAAAGGGGGGTGGAAATGAGAGTTGCTGTAAATTGTGAGTTTACTTCAGTGGCTGTTCTGGAAAAAAAATCAAGTGAAGAATCTTATTTTTGACCTGGGGGCTGTGTACCTTCAACCACATTATTCTTGTGAGGCTGGACCTTGCAGGCCCTGGATTTAATGGTTACGAGGTAATAGTTACTGGTGCATAGAGGATAGAGTGACCAGAAATGCTATTGACAGGCATAGATGGAACGTGGGTGTGTGTGGAGAAACACATCAGAATGTAAGAACCTCAAGCTGGGCATGGAGGCATGCACGGTTAGCCCAGCACTTGGGAGGCAGACACAGGTCATCCAGGTCTACACAGTGAGTTCCAGGGCAGCTAGGGCTGTGTAGAGAGACCCTGTATCTTAGTTAAGGATTCTATTGCTGTGGTGAAACACCATGACCAAAAGCAAGTAGGGGAGGAAAGGGTTTATTTGACTTACACTTCTACACTGTAGCCCATCATTGAAGAAAGTCAGGGCAGGAACTCAGATAGAGCAGGAACCTGGAGAGGTAGCAGCTGATGCAGAGGCCATGGAGGGATGCTGCTTACTGGTTTTCTCCCCTCGGCTGGATCAGCCTGCTTTCTTATAGAACCCAGGACCACGAGCCCAGGGATGACACCACCCACAATGGGCTGGGTCCTCTCCTATCAATCACTAATTAAGAAAATTCCTTACAGCCGGTTCTTATGGCTCAATTGAGGTTCCCTCCTTCAGATTACTCTAGCTTGTGTCATGCTGACATAAAACTAACCCGCAGACGCTGTCTCAAAAAACAAAACAAGAATATAAGAGACTTATTACCACACTTTAGTGTCTCAGGCTTGATTAATTTTATGTCCTCAGTTCCTCACCCTGTCCTGGATTTGTCCCAAGTTAGGACCAAGCAGAGAGGTCTCTATTCACTGGAAAATGGCAAAGGGATTTCATAGACAGATCTGGAGTTGGGGGTACATCCTTGTAACCCCAGTACTTGGGAAGTAGAGACAAGATTACTGAACTACATGTGGATTTCCTATCTCAAAAATAACAGCAAAAATGTTTACATCTCAATCTATGGACGAGTTCCTAACCTTAACATGCAAATTTCTACTTAGTTGAGGGTCTACTTTATTGACTGTAGGCAGGGGCCTTAAATACAGCCATTTCTTTCCCATGCTAGCTGGTTGCTACCAGTAGAGCTAGGTTTGGGTGGGTTGAGGAGCCATAGATATGGAATCTGCTGAGAAGTTGGAAGGCAAGAAAGGACAGTGGGTGGGATGGAGGGTCCTCTGGGGCGAGGCTGGCCCACTGCCCCCTGTCTTCTTGGAAGACCTAAATCTGCTCTGGAGCCCACCTTCTTATTATTCATTTATTTATAAATATTTAAATAAGTATTTATTGTACTTATGCTGGGAATCAAACCTATGACCTTGGGTTTGCTTTAGGAACGTGCCTGGCTGAACTATAATCCCTAGCTCTGGGGCAGCTCATGTCTAATGTGAGCCAATGGTGCTGGGGGAAACAATTATCTTCCCGTCGGTGGGCTTTGATGGGTGTCTGCCGTGCTAAAGAGGTAGGGGTAACTATTGTAGGAAACTTATGTTCCTTTTCTGTTGCTGTGGTAACAAATTGCTCCAAGCTGGCTGGGTTAACCAACACACATTTGTTGTTTTACATCTAGAAATTAAAACTGCAAAATCAAGTTTTATGGTGTTAAAACCAAGGTGTCAAGCCTCAGGGTCACATGGGGGTTATTTTGGTGACTCTGAGCTCATGACCAAGCCTGTTTTGTTTCCAGCATAAGCTCCTGGCTTACAAGGCACTGTTCTGAGCATGAGGCACCGTTTGTTCTGAGCATGGCACACCTGCATCCCAGGCCTGGAAGTGTCAGCTGAGATGGCGTCTGTGGGGCATTTCTCTGAGTCGACAGGGCTTGTTATACCAAGAAGCTGCTGGCCAGCCCTGCTGTGATGGGCCTTTCTATGCAGGCATTTGCAGGGGCATGGACAATGCAGGCTATGAGCTTGTCTACTGTCTGAGTGCATCCTTACCCAGGTCTTCTGAGAAGCTGAATCTGTACAGAGAGAGGAAGACAAAGCCCTGTTTGTAAGGCTTCTTAGCCATGGGAAGCACCTTAGCCCCTTTCGCTAGCAGAGTCTCCCATGAGCTCTTCACTCTCTTCCTGTCCAACTGGAGGCTTTGCCTTGTCCCATGTCCAGAAAGGAGGCCGTCTGCCTGTAATTGGGTCTGGAAAGTATACTGAACACCATTCCCTATGCTGTGAACTCAAAAAGACACACAGTACAAGGTGTGTGATGTGAGGGTAGCGTGTGCTGGCTGTGGATTCCTGAGGTTATGTACAGTGCTTCGGCTTGTAACCACATACAGCGTAGAGGAGTTGGGAGAGCAGGGCTTGGGAGGCAGGGCATGGGGGCAGGGGGTTACCTAGCTTTATCTGCCTCTGGCTGGTGACTCCATGCCTCTCTGATGTCGACTTGTCTCAGTATCTCCTCCTCTAATGCTGATGCTCCCTTGAGGAGGACCTTGTGATGATACTGGATACTGGTGGCCATCTCTCCACCGCTAGATCCTTTGTAATCACGCTACAGAGTCCTTTGTCTTCATAAGGAACCGCACATAGAGCTTTCAGGCATCTGTCATGGATACCTGTGGGCAGCATTTCGCCTACTAGAGAGCTGCATTCTGAGCCCTGTCACCTCCCTGTCCTGGAGTATGCTTGCTTTTCCTTCTCATGTCCTTCTCATGTCTCATGGTAGGCATGGTAAATATCCACCAACTATTAATTAATTTATGAATTGACAAAACACTGCATACTGTGGTGACAGACATCAGAAATGAGCTCACTATGTCCTTTTCCTGTGAACATGGCTGTGAGTAAAGAACCGAGGGTTTGGGTTTCTGCTGCCATCACTCACCCTGTGTTGGTACAAACTCAGCCCTAACAGGCAGCCGAGAAAAAGATCATGTTTCCTACCTGGCCATGTCAGACCATAGCTCAGAATCTAAGCCAATAAAGGATGCAAGGCTCTCTCCATCTCTTTATATCCCCTAGGCTGAGGAATCTATTCAGAGCACTGTTCTTTCAGGGAGGTGTCTGGGGGGGCTTGGACTTCTGTTGGGATGGGAGAATGCTGTGTGATGCACAGCTTGAATCCTGCTGCTTCTCAGTAGATCAGCAGCAACAGAGGTAGGTATCCCGAGGCTTCCTGAGTTATTGATGAATATGGCCAGAAAAGTCGGAGCCAGAAGTCCAGGCCCAGTAACCTGATCCTGCCTGCTGTTGTTTCTCATTCATAGCACTGGGAAGAGGAAGGTAGCAACATTTCTGGAAAAGGTGCCTTGTGGTTGTGATGATTAATTGAAGAGAATATGAAAAGGTTATTAAGATTTGTGTATGTGATATGTGTTTATGTGCACACATATTATTTGTGTACATGTATCTGTCCATGTTCATATGGATGCCGGAGGTCTTCCTCAATTACTCTTCACTTTCTTTTGTGAAGCAAGGTCTCTTTTAGCCTGGAGCTCTCTGACCCAGTCGGGCTGGTTAACCAGGAAGCTCCTGGGATCTGCTGCTCTCCCCAAGTTCTGGGATTACAGATATGTACCACCATGCCCAGCTCTCTATGTGGGTGCTCTGGATTAAAACCTGGGTGCTCATTTTGCATAGCAACCACAGTTTATGGACTGAGCCGTCTTCCCAGCCCAGGTTAGTAAGACCTCAATGGATAGGTACTGAGCTAGTGTGAAGGGAAGCTCACTGTGGCTTGTGGTATGCAGGCATAATGGCAGAGCATGAGCCCAGTGGTTATACCCATTGCTTTTCACATTAGTTCTCTTGTGAGAAACAAACAAACCAAACAAACAAGCCAAACCAAGTGTCTGACCCACACAGGTCCTAGCCTGGATCCTAATCTGACCTCCCAGAAGGGTGAGCACTGCCCACTGAGGTTCCAGGCCCTTGTAATCCTGACTCATGGCACAAGATTCTATGCCAGGTTGTATTACTGTTAATGGACAAAATGTAGAGTCCAGTGTCTGACCTGTGCCCATCTGACCATCACCCCCAGCCTGTGGACCTCTTGCACTGGGTACAAACCTTGGTCTAGCTGCTGGCAAGAAGTTACTGGGCTCCCCAGCATGTGGGTACTTTGGTGGTTTTGTGGAGGGTATGGTGGGTACTGTGCTCTGAGTAGAATCACTAACCTCAGGTCTGACTGAAAGCTGCCTGTCAATACAGAGGCTTCATTGGAGGGGATAAAGTTCTCTCTCATGAACCTTGATAACCCTATGTATCATGGGTAGTTTAATTGTCAAACTGATCCAGTGTACAATCCTGAGAAGAAAGTATCAATGAGAGATTGGCCAGGTCAGGTTGGCAGGTCTCAGGGATTGTGTTTGCCTTCACTAATGTGGGAAGACATAGCCTGAAAGAGGACAGGGCCATTCCCTGGTTTGTGGCCCTGGACTGTGTAAGGGTAGAGAAAGCTATCCAGACACCAGGCATGTGTGCATCCTTTTCTCTGTTGCTTGACTATGGATGTGACAAGACTAGCTGTCTGAAGTCTCTTCTTAGTGGTACCTCCCTGCAGTGATGGACTATGACCCAGAACTGTGAGCCAAAATAAATCCTTTCTCCTGTAAGTTGCTTCTTGTCAGAGTATGCTGTCACAGCAACAGAAGTGAAGCTAGACCCCTTGGCACAGGAGAGATCCAAGCCCAGGCTGAGGACAATTCTGTCTTATTGTACGCTTCTCTTGCCAGCAGGTGCTGTATGCTTAGCTTACCTGTGGCTATTTCATTTACTTTGCTCTTCATGATGCTGAGGCTTGTGCCCAACATGTACCTAACTATGCATCTCATGATGTAGCATCACACATGACCCTTGAAAACTGAACCAGAAGAGTTTGCCAAGTATGTCTAATGAAGCATACAGATGCTTGGCCAGAGCCTGGAGTCCTGGATGCATACTGTCCCTTTGAAATCAAGTGTGAGCAGAAAGTGCTTCTGCTGCTCCCACAAGCCTGTGAAAGGCCCTGTCCTGCCCCCCACCACACACTCTTCCCCCAAAGCAGATGCTACCATCTGAGATGCTACCATGCAACATTTTCTCTGAACCAGTTTCCTTAGAAGCTAGCTCAGGGTTTTACAGCACCCTCGGGTGTCTCCAGTCCTCTTAAGGGCTGGTAAAGAATTCTCAAAATCATTTGCTTCCAATAGAAAATGGAATCCACTCAATACAGCAGTTTTAGCTGCATTGGGAGACTCATGAGATGGAAAGGGCCACCAAATCTAAGCAAGGTGACTGGGTGTCACACTCTGAGAGCTAGCACTAGCTGGCCTAGGAAAAGAACTGGCTTTCCAAAGCTGACATCTTCTCAGAGACGTTTAGGCACAGCTCCAATAATACAGAATTTCTTTTCTTTTTCTTTTCTTTCTTTCTTTTTCTTTTTTTTTTTTTTACAAATACTTGTCTTTCATATATATATATATATATATATATATATATATATATATATATATATAGTCTTGCAGGTGAAAAGTGTTATTAAAAACAAAATCCAACGGAAGTCTGAGCGCTAAATTTTGGGAAGTGAGTCCTTAGAAACAAGAACATCACCATTTAGTGTTGCAAAGAAGGCTAAACAGTTAAGAGTGTGTACCAGCCTTACAGCCCTTGTCACCCAGCACCCACATCAGGTGGCTCACAGCTGCCTGTAACTCTAGCTCCAGGGGATCCAATGCCCTCTTCTGGCAGCCAGGGCACCTGCACTCATGTGCACATTCCTAAACATAGAAGCACATATGTTCTGCATATATTTTTAAACATAAAATAAGTTGGATATTGTGACTTATGTGCTTAATCCTAGCACTTCGGAGGCAGAGGCAGGGGAATCTCTGTGAGTTCAAGGCTACCCTGATCTACATAGCCAAGTAAAATCCCAACCAGGCTACATTTTGAGACTATGTCTCAAAAACAGAAGGTTAAAGTTTTTAAAAATTTAAGCAAAGAATTTAGCTTAAAATTTCATTTAAAAATTTTAAAACTTCAAAAGTCATCTTCTGCTAAACCCTTGTGTTGACAAGTATACTCAGAACCAAAAATTCTTAGCCTGGGTTATGTGCTTTCCTGCTGCTTAACCTGGCACCAGAGAAGCAGCTGGCCTCAGTTTCCCCATCTGTGAAATGGTGACGGTGGTGGTACATATCTCACAAGGGTAGAAGAGTGAAGTGAACCAGTGTTTATAAATGTGAGAACAAAGCTTGGCACATTGGATCGGCATGTGCTTGCTGATGTGCTGAGCACACCTGTGAACCAAGGTGGGTGATAGGTGGGTGCTAGCCAGGTGGGTTCATGTCCAGAGAGGAAGGTGGAGGGACCCGAGTGCCGTGCCTTGTGGAACGCTAGTTCCTCACAGAGCCATGCAGGGACTCTTAATTAAAACATGGATTCCACTGCTGGCTTCTGCTGTTAATATTTAGGGTGAGTAATTTATCTCCCTCTGCCTTGGGGTATTTGTAGGGAATGCTGGGTTACAGTGACAAATAGGCTTCATAATTTCAGTGGCTTAGCACAGTACAACTTTATTTCCTGCTCTAGGACAAATGCTGGGCAGGTGTTCAGATCACGGAGGCAGCTGCCCTCCACACAGACACTGGGGACCAGGCTGATTCTGGCTTTCAGATTCACACTGGGAATCAACATCCTTGTCCTGGTGGGAAGGGCGTGGAGGTCTGCCTGTTTGATGCTACAGAAACTGCACTTAGAGACAGCACTCAGCATTACCATGACAGCTGGTGGACAGGGCATGATGGTGTGGCTACACCGAGTGGCAAGCAATCCTATGTGGTATCCGTAATGTGTCTAAGGAAGACCAGTCCTGTCTAGATGTCTCCATTTGCTCCTTTATATAATCCCAGGTGATGCTCCCTGCCATCCCGGCTGACAAAGGGTCATCAGGGAAGCTATGTGTGTAAGAGGTGCCAACCCACTTGAGCTGGAAAGAACCATGTAGGTTGGACAGGGGTGTTGGTCATGGTCTGGGTGCGCTAGCTTTGGCTCAGGAGAGTCAGATGGGGGATCTGCTGGCATGTCAGCATCACTGCTTTAGTGTTTCCTTACTGAGTCGATTCAGCTCAGTCTTCACATAGGAGAAGTGCTTCGACCTTCCCTGAGTGCCAGAGACACAGAGGAGCCGTGACAAGCTCGGTAAACTCTACTGGGGGGGCAAGGGGAAGCAGATATGAAGTAGAATGATGATACAGTACAAATGGGTGCACACTGAATTCAGACCAGGGGATCATGACCGCTCTCTCAAGAACAGAAGGAATTTGCCCAGTAAGTAAAAGAGACTTAGCAGCCTGTGAAGGTCTAGGGAGAGTAAGAGTTTGAGAAACCAAAACTTAGTGTGGCCAAATCCTGGTTGGAGAAAGCCAAGGGCCACAGTGGTTGGTAGACAGGGCAAAGTTTTGGAGGCTACCGTAAAGAGTCATGGACACCTACCTTCCCATGGGGAAGATGGCTGTTTTCTGGAGCCGTGGTGATATATATTTAATGCTCTCCCCAGAGGAACTCATCTACAGCCAACTCTATCTGTTCCACCATGTACATCATTAACCAAGTCCCTGAGAGTGATAGGCTGATACCAGGAAGGCTATGCTCTGTGCTTAGACTAAATCTAATTGACAAAGGTCACCCTCGTTCTCAGCACACACCATTTATTTAGGAGGAGCTGAGCTCCTGAGGTATGTGGAGACTTCTAAGGAGTGGGAGCTATGGCCCAAGCCTGGCCAAGGCTGCAGTGCCAAGAGGCTGGCTGCTAACTGCATAAATGGAAGTTCGGTCTTATGGAATCATGTCTCTCTGCCTTCAAATCTAGTCCTGAGTATTTAACAGAACTATCTGTCAAGAATGCTCAAAACATCAGTCAGGAATGCAGTAAATTCAATGTGTGTGTGTGTGTGTATGTGTGTGTGTGTGTGTGTGTGTGTGTATGTGTGTGTATGTGTGTGTATATGTGCACATGTATATGTGAGTGTGTGTGCACATGTGCATGCATGCAAATGCATGTGCATGCAAGAGAGAAATAGAGAAACAGAGTGAGAGAGAAAAAGAGAGAAGTGGGGGTGACGAGCTAGAGGATGTCAGAACTGGCCCTGGCTGGCCCCACCTGATTTGGGGTGAGTCCTTTTGCTCAGAAGTCATTTCAGGTGACAGTGAGCTGACTCTGAGACATCTAGCCACGTTGATCTTCCTGGAACCATGACTAATTTTTGATTCTCTGGTTCCATACACCAGGCATTAGCCAAAGTACCAAAATATACCCTCAATTTGCAGAGAAGTGGAAGATGTTCAAACACAGAATCAAAATAAAGGATGATTTTTCATCCATCCCCGAAGCCTTTCATTTTCTAGCAGCACAGAAACAGAGTGGGCAGGCAGCAGCAAGGACATGTGAGGACTGCAGATCAGTGCATTAATGGTCTTCTGGAGAGGACAGCCCACACTGACGAGCTGTTCTGGGCAGAGGCTCAGTTAGGAGTCATCTCTGCCCAGCCCCATTGTGGATTCTTCACTTCCACCAAGCAGCTTGATGTAGTCAAGAGCACTGTAGAAACAAAAGGAAGCCCTGGGTCCCTCATCCATCTGAGCTCAGCAAAGAAACCAGCTCCTCTGGCTCGCTGGCTCACTGGCTCACACACCTCACACATCTGGGTTGGCCAAGAAGCTCTGCACTTCCTCCTCTTCTGTCTCTCACTCTGCTTCGAGGTTTGGGGTTGAAGTGTGTGTGGTGAGGCAATTCTCACCGACTTCAGTGGGTACCAGGGACCATGGGGGAATCTGCACTAGTTTCTGCCCCAACTTCGAGGCTGACCTGTACACAACCTTCCTAAGGATGCATCTCTCCCAGCCCCTCCCAGCATTTCCTGCTTTCTGGCTGCATGTTTCAATGTGCTCCCTCTGACATTCCTATACTAGAAACCTAACCCACAGGGCAGTAGTGTTGAGATCCGGGGCCACAAGAGGTGAGCATGTCGAGGTGAACATGTCAGGAGGTCCTACAGTTCCAGCCAGCTGTTGAGGTGCTACATCTGGCTGTGATCTTTTGCGAAGTCCAAGGACCATGAAAGATCTCACATAGTAAGAGACCAGCAATGGGTGAGGAGACCAGTCTGTCTGCTTTTAAAGCCACCAGGATTCACTCATGAGGGCTATACTCTGATGATGATATCTGAACCCCTTCCCAATGGTCCAAACACTAAACCCTTTACCCGAGTTAAGATTCTCTCATGTCTCACAATGGAGATTAAACGGCAGTACAGAAAGCCTTGGTAGACACGCTCAAACCTTATCTAAATCAGCAATAATTATTTATTAGATCAGCAACACACATTTCTGTATGTATTTGATCCTTTTAAAAACAGGTTCTTACTATGAAGTCCAAGCTGGCCTCCTGCTCACTGTGTAGCCCAGGCTGGCTTCAAATCCTCTTCAATCCTCTTGCCTTATTTCTTCAAGTTCTGGAATTATAAACATTACACCACTACACTGGGCTTCAGTGTTGCACTTTAATTAGCAAATCATTGCCAGGATTCAAAAATGGTTTTTTTTTGTTTTAGTTTGTTTGTTGTTTGTTTTTGTAAAAACCTGATTTTTCTTCAGGACTGTCTCTGTGGCTGGCTCATAATTGGTGCTCAGTAGATACGGATTGAAGTACTGGTGTAAAATGTGATGTTTTTCTCAGCTCCTAGTTCCCAGCGTGGTATGGAGCCTGCAATACGCACTTAACTAACAAGTCTATGTCCTATATATCTGACGTGATAAAAGGTTAAGTGCTACTCAATAAAGTACTTGCTGCACAAGTGTGAGGATCTGAGTTCTGATCTCTAGCACCCACATAAAAGCTGGGCACGGTGGCATATGTCTGCAGCCCTCTTACCATGAGAAGTGGAGACAGCTGGCTTCCTCAGAACTCCCTGGCTTCTCAGTCTATCCAAATCCACAAGCTCCAGGTTCAGTTGGAGACTCTGTCTCAAGAAACTGGGTGGAGAGCAAATGAAAACATCCTGACATCGACTTCTGGCCTCCACACAAGTACACACACATGCACGCGTAAAATAAAAATAAATATAAATGATTTGAAAAAGAGGAGAATTCTGACTGTCTTTTCTGATGGGGACATAGGTAAACTGGGAGACAACATGGCTTTCCAGATTCTCCTGATCTGATGATGGCTGTATGGCCTCTGACCCTGGTCAGTCCAAGTCTGGATTTCACCAACCAAATGACAAGGGGTTATGCATGGGTCCTGTGATCTCTGGAGTTCTCCACACTATTGTTATCGTTCCCTGAAGAGGTTAACTAGGACAGGTGCTCTTTAGCTGGCTGTTATGCAGCTGAGACACAGTCCCTTGTTAGTCAGGATAGACTCATTGTTAAGACCACAATGCTTGCCTATTATTATTTGCTGGGTCTCAGGAGAATGGAGACCCAGAGGCTGCTGAAGATGAGTAAGAAATGTGTCCCCCTTCCCCCCAACAAATGGGAAAGCCATGGATCCATAGCTGAGAAGTCTTACTGAGCAGGGCATTGTCAATGGCCCCTAATTTAGCTTGCTCTGATTCTCCCCTAAGCAGCTCTTCTCTCCCACTGAAGGAGGAGGAAGCTGCCGCGGAGTGGAGCTCTGCTCTGCCAGACTGATATGCACAAGGGCAGTGCAGAGGAGGACCCAGCCCTCCTGGAGGACCGAATGTCAGGATCTGCTCTCAGCTAGCTCTGTGTAGGATTCAATGTCTGTAATGAGCTAATTCACACAGAGATGGAAATAACCAACAAGCATCATTTGCATTTTTAACCAAAGGGATGCATAATTTATGAAGTCCTTCAGATATCAAGCCAACATAACCACCCTGGGCCTGTCTGCTGGAACAGTGGAAAGGCCAGAGCATCCGTGGGTTCAAAAGAGTCCATGGAGCAGAGTGACAAGGCAAAGTTTCAGAGGCCTTTTTGATCCACAGAGTTAGTGGTTGTGCCTCTGCTCCAAGACTCCTTAACAATATCGTTCATAGGAAGATTAGCAAGATGTAGTGATTCCAAGCGGTTTCAAGAGGACTGAGTCCAAGGAGGTCAAGTTCAGTCCTGAAAGGTAAATTTGCCAGTGGGTCCAAGTCGGGGACTCAGGTGGGTGATGCCCTCCACAAGATGAGTAAGGTAGATGGGATAGCCAACAGGTGTGCAAGGAGACGTGTGGCGCTTGTGTCTTCAATGCCACCTTCCTATTCCCAGCTCTCTACACCTGACCCAATGCCGAAGCATATAACTGGCTTAGGGAGATGTTTCTGGAGTGTTCTTTGTGCTGTGGTTGTGCGTCAAAGAGGTGTGGGTGGGTGTAAAGTCCAGGGTACTCCTGTTGCTGGTGCTCTCTCCTTGGGGCTGATCCTACTCTGATCTCTTTCTCTTGCAAAGACAGAGGTTGTGACATAGTGTTCCTTCACCTTTCAACCACTGTGAAGCCTTTATCTTCAGACTTTAGAGACTCCAGAGGACAATAAGGAATTTTGTATTTAATTAACCCTAGATGTCCTCCAATCGCACTTAGGACAAAATCCACTTTCTGCCTTTAGTCACAGTCTACCCCTTGATGCCCCCCAAGCTCCCTATGCTCCACAGACACTGGCTCTCTGTCTTGCTGCCCTTCAGTTACAACAAACTCATCCTACCTTGGACCTTCGCCTAGACCGGGATGGTCTACTTTCAAGCCTGCCATGGCTGCTATTCTCTCAATGTCTGGTGTTCATGCAGATGGCAACTCCTCAGAGAGATGACCACTGATTATCCCATCTCACAGAGCTCCTGTTTCCTCTAGCCAGTACCTCACAGCAAATCTTATTGTCTGAACTAGAAATATTTGCTACTCGCTCCAGTGAGCATCAAGAAATGTACTTCTGACCCGGCGAGCACTGAATCCCAGGGGCCAGGGATGCTGATCTCAGGTGACGAGGTCACTTGCCACTTACTGAGCATATAGTGTGTGCATGGCTCCATATGCTGGTATACTTAGTCGTCCATCACACCAACTCCGTATGGCTGATACTGTTACCCTTACTTTACATTTAAGGAAATGAAAACTCAGATTAGAGTAACATTGAGTAAGAGTTTAGACCCAGTTCTGCCTGACCTGGGAGTCCTCATACGTACTCTAAAGAACAAGTGAAAAGTTTAATATTGTTATCCACTACCCAGCCTCCGGCATCTGCGACTCAGTTGATCCTGTTGGCCTTCCCATCATTCTCCACCCTCACAGATCCAGACATGGATGCAGAGCCATGAGGATGTCTTCTTTATATCTTGTATTAGCCTACAGGCTGCTATAACAAAAAATACTGTGGGTAGATCAAACAACAGGAAAGCATTTTTTCACAGTTTTGGATACTACGTGTATGAGATCAGAGAATCAGCAAGATTGGTTTCTGCTGATGGTTTTTTCATAGGTCCATACACGCTCCTTCATTGCTTTTATTCATGTAGCCTTTCTACTGCAGACACAGAGGGGTTTTAGTGCCTCCTCTTCTTACTAGGGCACTGACTTATTAGAGCAGGGCCTCATCTTTATGACACCATTAAACCTTACTTGCCTCTTGGAAAGCCAAATTCCAAATGCAGTCATACTGGATGTTAGCCTGTCAACACTGGAACTTGGGAGAGATACAGTTGACCCTAGAGCATGTCAGTCATACCTGGTTGTGTTAGGTTTTGTTTTGTGGCTGCAACAAAATACCTGGCAGAAACAACTTAAACAATGAAGTGTTCATTTTGGCCCGCAGTTTGCAGGTACTATCCATTCTGTTGGAGAAGGCCTGGCAACAGGAGCTTGAGGTAGCTGATCATATCTCAACCACTATCAGGAAGTAGAGGAGCAGAAAGCAGTGTTCTCTTGGACAGTCTCAGTTATGTCTAATCTGGGACACCCCCCTCTCCCAGCCTAATGAGTGAGGTCCTGGGTGAGTCTCCTACCTCAATTAACTTAATCCAGATAATCTATGACAGACAGGGCAGAGGCTTGTCGCCTAGGTGGCTCTAGAGTCTGTCAAATTGACCATCTTTACCTCTCATTGTACTGACCGATTGTGGTAGCAAAAATAATAGTTGCCAATAAGTGCTTGAAGCGTTAATGAAGATAGAAACTTAGAGTTTGGGATCATGGGCTCAATGTGCTGTGTGCTCTCTTAATGGCGAAAGTGGCCTTTGGAATGGATTCTGGATGCCCCTGTTGAAGCCTCTTGGCTCTCCAAAGGGCCACCGGGGCAGGCACATGTTAAGAATGTGTCAATTAGATAATCAATTAGCTTAATTTCAAAGTGGCAACCAGGGAAAGATGCTTCTGAAGTTGTTTAGTCTGCAAGTCACATCAGAGAGACATCTGCGTCAGCGTTATATCATGCCCCAGCCTCCAGAGTTTAGGCAGAATATGAGAAATCTGGAAGAGGTCCAGAAATAAACAAGGCTGGATGAAGGAGATGAAAATGATGCTCTGAGAAAAGGTGATAAGAGCTGTGGAGGGGGGTGTTATTGTTTCAAATCCCAGGGCCTATCAGATTCTGACAAACAGATAATTTGCTGTCTTCTAGGGGGTTAAAGAAAGAATGCTGACCAGTTTTTTTTTTCTTTCAGAAAACTTAATAGGAATCTCAGGCTCTAGCCCAGCAAAAGAGCCAGTGTTAGAGGGTGCAAATAAACCAAATAAAATCATTTAGATTTTTAGCGTGACTCAAGACTGAATCAGCCAGCAAAGGAATTGCATGCTGTGGTCTTTTCTGGTAGCTCCCTGTCTTGAAAGGTTAACATGCAAGAAGTTAGACTCTCTTCCCAGGTGAAATTTCTGCCCCAGTGGATAATTTCCTTTACAGCTCTGTGTCCTTGGGGTGAACTCGAGGGACCCCAGGAACTATTTGCTCTGTTTTGCACAGTGTCCCCAGAATTGCTACATCTTCAACATTAGAAGAACTTGACCTGAGCTGGGAAGGCTGGGAATGCAGCTCAGTTTGTAAAGTATTTGCCTAGCATGAGAGAGGCCCTGCATTCAATCCCAACACTACAGAAAATGGGCATGATTAGTTCACACTTAGAATCTGAGCTCTTGGGAGATGGCAGCTGGGAGATTAGAAGCTCAGAGTTCAAAACCAGCCTTGGTTTATAGTAAACTGAGTGGGTGGCAAGAGGGAGAATGACTACAAATGAGTTTGATATTGTGGCTGTACTTCCCGACATTCTCAGTGTCTTGGAATACAGGTAGAGGATGCACAGTTTCTCCTCGCCACCCTCAGCAGCCTGCCAAATTCTCCTGAAGTTTTAGAAAACTTGACTGTGGCCAAACCAGGCTTTGTAGCTTCTACAGTGCAAAGAATTTTGGGACTAGCTAGTTTAGAAAGCACAGTTGGAGATGTTATTAGACAAGGCTCAATCACAGGGATTGGGAGGAAAGGAGGTGTACAGAGACAAACAAGACACCATCTAGTGTGACTCAGTCTAGCTCACAGGCGTTTTAGCAATGTAGGATAGCGTTGCTGTAAATAGAGTTAAAAGAGTTTTGCTTGATAATGAGGCAGCGTCTTTGGGAAGGAGTAAGGTCCCAACCAAGGTCCAAGGTCACACAGTCAGGCCTTAAGCCTGGCTTGCTATTTTCACATATAATATCCGTCTCTGCCTTGGCAGCAGGCTTTAGCTGTGTTGGAGTTCTTACTTCTCAGCTGGTGAGAGGCTTCTTTCAGACTCCAGAAGGAGGGTCTCCTCTTCCTCTCCTGCCTCTGTGATTTCCACTTTTAAAGCCTGTCTGAGCCTCTCTCCTCTTGGGCTAACACTTAAGTCCACCTACCAGGAGGCAGGAGATCACAGCTGACATGGTCAGAATGTCAGAGGGACTTTACTTGTAAGTAACGGGTACAGTAGCCCACATGCCCATACTGCCTCTCCGCAGAAGAGCAAAAGCCCTCACTAAGTCATTCATAGGCAAATAAAGAGTTAACAGGATTCCTCTCTGGGAGTTAATTTAGAAAGAGTCTTATAGGATAATAGGCAATAAATGGAAAAAGAAATAATGTTTCTAGAGACTCATTTTTCTTTTAAAACAGCAGATTTATCCAAGAGACACAATTGTTTCTACTATATCATTCAATTCAGTGACTCCACAAAGATGTTTTTATCAAATTCGAGCTCATTTATTTTTCTCCATTGACAGATAAAATTGCATGTGTTTCTCATGTATAACATGATGCCTGGAGGCACATGCGTATTGGAGCGATGTCTAGCTAGAGCCTCCCATGGTCACCATGCTTGTGTGAGAACATTGAACGTCCACTGTCTTAGCATTTCTCAACATCTACTTCTGAAACCCAGCCCAAAGCCAGGTGTGTGCACAGGAGCAGAAGGTGTGTATCACACTGTAACAATTTCCTGCCTTTGTAAGGCTTGAGATTCCCACCAGATGAGATTTCCCCACAGCTGAGGACCACCCGGCTATTCTTAGGAAGAAGGAAGCGACTTCTGCCTGAGAAGTACAGAGGCTCTGGCTCTGTGTGATCACTGTGCTGGATGCAGAAATGACTGGTGAAGGCAAGGGATGCTCGCACCTACATGCTTCAGCCCAACCCATGAGGCTTCCTCAGGGGATCAGCTTGGGTCTTGGCCTTGAACACCTAACTAAACAGAGAAGGGAAGGCTGTCCTCAAGGGTTGGGGTGAGCATCACTCCACTTCACTGATGGGGCAGATGGGGCTCAGCTTCACTCAGAGCAGATCAGGGGGAATTTCACTAAAGTCATCAGGAGACACCCACCCTAGGGAAGAACAGTGGATTTTAGATAGCAAGAAACTAGATCTGCACTCCCTCAATGTCTTAGTTAGGGTTTTACCACAGTGAAGAGACACCATGACCAAGTCAAGCCTTATCAAGGACAGCATTTAATTGGGGCTGGCTTACAGGTTCAAAGGTTCAGTCCATTATCATCAAGGTAGGAACATGGCTGCATCCAGGCATGGTGCAGGAGGAGCTGAGAGTTCTACAACTTCATCTGAAGGCTGCTAGCAGAATACTGGCTTCCAAGGAATTAGGATTAGGGTCTAAAAGCCCATAGTGACACACCTACTCCAACAGGGCTACATCTTCTGATAGTGCCAAGCCTGGGCCAAGTATATACAAACCATCACACTCAGTTAGAAAGGGTCAGCTGTCGGTTCAGGGATTTGGAGCCCAGGCCTGCCCTGGGCAGGGTTTTTCAGCGAGCATCAGAGGCAGTGTATCCTGACCCTCCTCACCACGACAACCTTCCACCTGTACATCACATCTTCCAGAGGGGGAGAAGCATCATCTCCTTCCATCAGAACTCATCCCATCCACCTTTGGCCCTCAGCACCCGATCGGTTCTATGTTTTCCAAAATGGAAAAAGAAAAAAATGTTGTGCATACAGAACACAGGCTCAGATACATACACGGTATAGGTAAGTCCTCATTAAAAAAAAAAAAAAGAAAAAAAGCTCATTTCCCAAGATATTCCCACTCTGCCCTGCCCCTGACCAATGCAGAAGCTGAGTACCACACTCTGAGCAGTGTCTCGATACAGAAAAACATTCTTTTGTCTCTTCCTAGAGAACCATATTCCCAGGGTGTCTCAGTTAGTTTTTGTCACTGTGACAAAATGTAAGAGGAAACCGAGGTTAAGGGGAAAGATTTACTGTGACTCTAAGTTTCTTTTTTCCATTTATTTATTCATTCACTTTACAACCTGATTGCAGCCCCTACTTCTCCTCTCAGTGCCCCTTCACACAGCCCCTCCTCCTTCACCTCTGGGAAAGGGTCGGTACACCCCTTGGGTACCAACCCACCCTGGCACCTCAAGTCACTGCAGGACTAGGCACATCTTCTCCCACTGAGGCCTGAGTAGGAAGCCCAGTTAGGGAAATAGGATTCACCAGCAGGCAACAGTCAAGGTAAACCCCTGCTCCAGTTGTTAGGAGACCCGCATGAAGACTAAGCTGCATATCTGCTACATATGTGCGGGGAGGCCTAGGTCCAGCCCTTGCATGCTCTTTGGTTGGTGGTTCAGTCTCTGGGAGCCCCTAATGGTCCAGGTTAGTTGACTCTGTTGGTCTTCTTGCCAAGTCCCTATGACCTCCGGGTTCCTCAGTCCTTCCACCAACTCTTCCACAAGACTTCCCGAGCTCGGTCTAATGTTTGGCTGTGGGTCTCTTTATCTGTTTCGGTCCGCTGCTGAGTGGAGCCTCTCAGAGGACAGTTATGTTAGGCTCTTGTCTGTAAATCCAGGCTGACAGATGCAAACATAGCCTGAGTCTTCTTCTACTCCAAGGTTCTGAGGTTTCAGCCTAAGGTCACCCAGATCCATTGGCTTGGGCCTACAATAGGGCAGAATGCCACAGTGGGCAGGAGTGTGGAGGCCTCAACCTGGTAGTAGAAATACCGGAGAAGAGACCAAGGGCAAAATAAAGCTTTCAGGCTCTCCCATGTGATCCACTTCCTCCCTCCAGGCCCCACCCTCCACAGTTTCCACTACCGGTCCAGCTCTGTTCAATTACGAATCTATCAATGTGTCAATTATTGATTAGTTGATCCAATCACTGCCTAAGCCCCGAGCAAGAACATTGCTATAGTTACCCAGCTCTTTAGCTGTCTTTGGGGGGGGCGGGGGGACAGGTTTTTTTTTTTTTTTTCACTTCCAGATAAAGTTGCATGTGTTTCCCTTTACAACCCCGTGCCTTTGGGCACAGAGGCATTATTGAAGTGCTTGGATCTGCTTAGAGCCTCTCATACCCCCAGAGTTCCCTTAGTCCTCGCGGCGCTCTGCACATGCTCACATTGATGTCCAGCTGAGGTTGCGCTCAGGCGGTTTCCTGGGTTGCAGGATGAGCGGGGATGCCCCTCTCCTCTCTGATGTGTACCCTTCCTTGTTTCTGACATTGGACCTGTCTATCTTCACACACTCCCCTCCAATCTTGCTTTCTTTGATAGGAAATACAACCCTGGTGCCTGAAGAAAAAGAATGCAGGAAGGGAGGGAAAAGGAAGAAGGCCAATAAAAATGGGGATGGGGAATCTCAGCTAAAGAAGTTGGAAAGCTCATGCTTCTAACTGCTTCTCAGGGCTCTTATGTTCATACTTTTCAACACTGAGCCTACAACTACTTTAACATGTTGTTTATACCAAGTAGTTTCATGTGTGTGTGTGTGTGTGTGTGTGTGTGTGTGTGTGTGTGTGTGTGAGAGAGAGAGAGAGAGAGAGAGAGAGAGAGAGAGTATGTGTATGCATGTGTAAAATTGACTCCCAGTTTTCTCTACACCCTCCTTAGAGCTAACACCTACCTATCCTGCCTAAATATTATAATTAGACCTCAAATGAAGTACATGTGGCTGACAGGGTTGAAGGCTCCATGTTCCTGTTCTCTGATAAGGAGATCTTAGGGATGACTTGTTTTGAATTCTTACTCCTCTTAAGGCTGAAATGGTTCTTGTTAAACAACAAAATTTTCTATGAAAGACATCTCACTGGGAAAGGAGGGATAATGTCTGGTTGGAAAAGCATAGTTAGTTCTTGTATGGAAAGTGTCAGCGGGGCCCAGGCACTGTTATTACTGCTATTACCCTTCTCTGAAAGGCGTGAAGCAGCTCTGCCATTGGAAATAGAACCCTCGGGGTTCTCCTCTGTATTGCTAGATTGGGGTAGCAGGCCAGGAGAAGCACCCCACGCATACAGGCCCTCACCAAGCACCTGCTTGGTGAGGCTAGCTCAGCGCCTAGCCAGGTGTCAGGTGCCAGGATAGGAGCAGAGGGTGGGCTGTGTGTCTAGAATATTTAGAAAACAGCTATATATATATGAGCAGCAGCTAGTGCCCAGTTTCTGTATGCCTGAGAAACAGCGGGCATATTTGGCTTACAAGGCAAAAACCCTGGTGAGGAAATGGGTTGTAGGCCTTAACAACAATCAGAATAAATTGTAGCATTTGGGAAGCTCTGTGGGCAGCATTCACCGTTAGGGATCAGTGATTGGAGCTTAGGGGCCAGAAGCAGGAGGAAAGCCCCATCTTTACTCAGAGGACATCTGTCTTATCTAACACAGGAGCCTAGAATTCCAGGCTTGGTTCTACAAATGTTTCCTTCCTTCTAGACATTGGTACTTTGAAATATAATAACCCAGCCTCACTGAATTGTATGACTCAAAGAAGCATTCCATACAAAGATTATTGTTAATGTCGTTCTTTGTTTTGGGTCAGACAATAGTATCCTTTGTAATCTGGCTTCGGGAAAGATCATAGTCTTAGCCCCTTTTCCTGTTGCTCTGTCAAAAACAACTTGAGGGAAAAGGGAGAGCCTTTCATGATGTAGAAGTCACAGTGGCAGGCACTTGAAACAACTGGCCACATCACACATACAATCACAAGGCAGAGAAAGACTCTTTCTCCATTTACAAAATCCAGGACCCCAGCCAGGGAATGACACCACCTATGCTGGGCAGGTCTTCCTGCCTCAGTTAAGGCATTCAAGATAACCCCCAAAGGCATGCCTAGAAGCTGGTCTGCCAGGTGATAGTAGAGTCTGTTAAGTTGGCAGCACTAACCATCATAGTCGTCAATTCAACAAACACAACAAAGCACACAAAAATATTTTAGAGTTACTATCCAGATATCAACAAGCATCATCATCTACACATATGTCTGAACAATTCCAGGCTTTCCTTTTACACACAAGTTAATTAAAAAAACAAAAACAAAAACAAGCAAGCATTTAGTGTCTTATATAGTTCTTACTTCTTTTTCTATGTATCCCTAAGTGTTTCTTTAACATGGTCACCATACTGTTAGCATTTAGAGAGCATATTCAGAACTTTAGAGCTTTAAAAGCATGGTGTCAAACTGCAATTTTGAAAGGTTGTTTCAGCTCACATCCCTACCAGAAATGAGAGCTAATGTCTCCTCCCTACCACAAAATCTGGGTATTAGCATTCCTAAAAAATCACTACTAATTCAATAATATCGAAATGGTATTTCATTGTTTCAATTTGCCTTTCTTTGATTATTGATGGTGATGATCATGTTTTCATCTGTTTATTGGGACCTATATTGATTTTTCAGTAGCTAGCCTGCTTCCTTGTCTTTTTTTCTGTTGATACATTTCTTCTTTTCCTCTATTGATTTATAAGATAAGTTTTTTATCTATGAAAGACTTTAGCTTTTCAGCAACCATTTTACAAATATTTTTCTATTTCTAATTGCTCTTCTAGTTGTGGCACATGAAGTTTTACAGAAGTGTTGTTTTTTTCTGTTGTTTAGCAAAAACTTCCAGTTTTCCCAGTATAATATTTAAATTTATTTATATACTTAGAAGTGCTTTCCAAATTGCATGCCCATAGTCCAGCACCTAGGAAGCTGAGGCAGGAGACTCAAGAGTTCAATGTCATATTGGGCCATATAGACAGAGCCTGTCTTAAAACTCAAAATCAAAAACCATGGCTAAGCCATGGTCACACAGATACTAAGTCAAGCATTATTCTATGTATTAAATATTAAATTCAGTAAGTTTTGAGTAAAGAAGATTACTCTTTGTGTGAAAGGGTATTTTCTCATGAGTTGGAGACCTTAATAGAAACATAAACTGATCTCAGACAGGAAATACGGCCTCACAAAAATCCATGTGCTATTGGATCTGTGTCTCTGTAGAATCCTGACTGATGCCCAAATCAAGGGTTATATATTCATCAATATAATTTTTTGTTTTTTTAATATGGTGGTAATTGAATCCAAACCCTAGTACATGACAGACAAGTACTCTACCATTGAATTATACCTCAACCCTTACCTATATGTCCTCTTAGCACTATCATTGTATACATTTTTTCCCAGCTCATCAAACATTGAACATCTGCTGTCATGGTTTTTAATCACTTGACTATCTTTTGCAGAGTTAACAAGGTTCACTGGCAATTTTCAACCTAGATGCATCAATTTTTTTTCATTTGAATTTAAAATAATTTTATCATGTTCCACAAAGCAATGTCATTGGAGATTTACTAGAATTATGTTAATGATGTGGTGTGTGTGTGTGTGTGTGTGTGTGTGTGTGTGTGTGTGAGAGAGAGAGAGAGAGAGAGAGAGAGAGAGAGAGAGAGAGAGAGTCTGTTCATTTCTTTCCCATTGCCATGGCAAAAATACCCAGACAAGAAACCAGTTAGAAGAGAAAGGGTTTATTTTGACCGACAGTTGCAGGGGTGTACAGTCCATCAAGGTATGGAAAGCATGTGAGACTGGCTGAAAGTCAGTCCCACATTTCCTCCACACAGGAAATGGGGTAGGGAAGAGGGTAGCAGGGAATGGATCAGACTCTAATACTTCAAAGCCCACCCCCAGAAGCATACTTCCTCCAGCAAGGCTCTAACTCCTAAAGGTCCCTGTGGTGGTTTGAATATGCTTGGCCCATGGGAAGTGCTTCTATTAGGAGGTGTGGCCTTATTGGTGGAAGCGCATCACTGTGGGGGGTGGGCTTTGAAGTCCTATGCTCAAGCTCTGCCCAGTATGGAAAGAGAGCCTCCTCCTGGCTGCCTGCAGAGGTCAATCCTTCTGGCTCCCTATGGATCAAGATGTAGAACTTTCAACCCTTTTTCTAGCACCATGCCTACCCGTATGGTAATGAACTGAACCAGTCCCAATTAAATGTTATCTTTATAAGAGTTGACTTGGTTATGGCATCTCTTCACAGCAATGGAAACCCTAACTAAGACAGTTTCATATTTCATAACCAGTAGTGCCACCAGCTGAATGAAGAGCAAGAATTCAAGTACATGAGTCTGTGTGTGGGTGGCAGGGGGAGTGGTGCGTGTGTGCACATTCCTCATTCAAACAACTGCAAGGTTACAGGTGGAGAGAATTAAACTCTGTATGTTTCTGAGTTGTCCCGTTCAGGGACATAGACCCCACATTTATTTGCAATTTTCTCAGCACTCTTGTCCTTTATTCTGCATGTGTTCTGCGTACTTCACTGATGGGTTTTACTTTGGGTACAGTTGGAATTTTCAGCTGTCATATTTTGCTTTTATTTTGTTCTGTTCATGTTATCAACAGAGCCTTATAAAATTAAAGTCTCTTACAAGTCCTAACATTGGTTGTTTGGATCATAGATTTACCCCAGAAGACAGTCATATCTGCTTTCTGTTCTTTTGACTATTGATTTTTTTTCTTGCCTAATTGCAATGACTATATGTCTCCAGTTTGCTTTCTGTTGCTGTAACTGACCAAAAACAACTTAGGGAGGAAACAACAGGTTCTGGTCCATCATTGAGGGGAGTCAGGACAGGGATACAAGGCAGGAACATGGAGACAGGAACTAGAAAACTAGAAAGTAGAAGCCATGGAAAGTTCTGCTTGCTGGCTTGCTTTCCATGGCTTGCTAATTTGCTTTCTTATACTACCCAGGCTTACCTATCCAGGGCTGACACTATCCACAGTGGGCCCAGCCCACCCACATCCATCAATAATTGTTGCCTACAGGCCAATCTAATGGAAGCAGCATCTTAATTCTGAGATTCCCTCTTCCAAGGTTGACAAAAACTAATGGTAACACTAGGCCTTCCATAAACCAAAGCCAAGGCACATGAGCTTCTGTTCTAAGCATTCCCCATCAGAATGATGCTGGCTTTTATTCTATCCTGAGGAGCAGGCTCTGTACTGGGAGTGATTTCTGGACTTGGCCTAACACCTGTCCTCCAGTAGCCCAGAGGAACTTATGGGTCTCTAACCACTGGGCTGTCAGTGTGCTGCCAAAGTCATTAAGTGTGAGTTCTAGAGCCATGTTCCTCTGTTCAAGATCTGACATTCTGTTTTCTAGCTGTAGCGATCTGGGCAGATTACTTATCTTATAGTGTCTAGGTTTCTTCACCTTTTGAATTTATCTTCTTCCATTTCTCACATCCGTTGAAACCCTAGGATTTGAATCACAGTACTCATCTGAATACTCCTTAGCATTTTCTCCCGTTCCCCCCTCCTGCCCCCACATCTACCAATTCTTACTTTCTATTATTGTCATTGTTGTTATAGATTTAGGGCCAAATAAATTTAAAAAACAAAAACAACCCCTTAGTCTTTATTTTCAAAAAGTGTTGGCAGCTTCTTCACTCTGTAAGCAAGCACATTACTTATTTAGATTTTACCTCTTAACTTGCTGAGCTGCTTGGTCTGTGGAGGTTTCCCTTCCAGGTGTTCATTTTCTTCTCTTGGGTTCTGTTAATCACCTATCCCCTGCAGTTCTGAATCAGGAGCATGTAAGTGTTATTTTAGCCCGAATGCTGCAGATCTAAGAATATAACACTTTTGTATACAAAAGACACCTCCCCTCCTATAACTCTTACCTAGAATTATTGTCCCACTTGAGTCTATAGCTATCAATCCATTGTCTTCCAGCCTTTCGTGTTTTGCAGTAATAGTCTAAGGGGGCCCTGATTTTGTTCCTTCTGCAAAATAACAACAATCTCTCTCTGTTCCTTTGTTTCCTTGCTAAATTGCTGGAACCACTTGTTCTTTCTTGCCATTTCTGAAGTGTTTTATTTGGATAAGTAAGTATGGGTCTATGTCACTCAATATGTTCCAGAATAACAAATGGAAAGAACTTTCCTATGGCACTCTGCTCTTTAGGGAAGACATGTTCTTAGTTGTGACATCTTTGCTCCCGCCATGCCGGCCATCACAGTGGAGGCAGAGACTCTCCTACCTGCCCTGTCCTCTCCTCTCTTCGCTGCGTTTGTCCACTGTGTCACTGATCTAATTTTGCCTCTGTCTAGACTGTCCTTTGGTGGCTCCACAGCAACAGGCAGTGACTATTGCAGAGTAGTACTGTGCCTCTTGCAGTGTTCCTCGCTCTCCAACCCTCCTCCCCTGTGCCACTTTCTCTGGCTCTGCTGTTTGTCCCCTTGTCTCTTCCTCCTCTCTACAGATTTCTTCTCCCCACCCGATCCTCGTTGCCCCCCCCCCTAGTTTTTTTGAGACAGGGTATCTCTGTGTAGCCCTGGCTGTCCTGGAACTAGCTCTGTAGACCAGGCTGGCCTTGAACTCACAGAGATCTATCTGCCTGCCTCTGCTTCCCAAATGCTAGGACTAAAAGCGAGTGCCACTACTGCAACTTTCTCCACTGTGTTGGGGTTCAGAAGTTTTCTTAATTTTTCTTCAAATGCTAAAGTAAATCACTTTCTGAAGGACTCATCAAGCTAGCATTTTCTTAATCTTTAAACATGGAGTCCAACCCTACATCCACCCTGTTTCTCTGCCCCAGGGCTTAATTCTGAAAGAAGAGATTCTCATTCATAACTGCCTGTGGTCAAGGTGCATGGGCACCCTCAATCTTGCCATCTAGACAACCAGGATACCTACTGAGTTTGCTACCTTCCTCTCTATTGGCATTGGAATGGGATGTTCTCTTTTATTGTGGGACTTTTCCAATGATGTGAGCAATGACAATAGACCAAAGAAATGGTTCAACCCTAGTTCAAACCTAGTCTGGTTAACCAGTAAATTCACTGAGACTGCTTACAAGAACATGGAGGGGGTTAGTAACAGGAGTGTGATTGACTCAAAGGAAACTGCACTAATGAAAGGGCACCCACCTGGGCAAGACTCACATGTGCCACATCCCCGGAGCTCACTGTACAGCTTGCAGGCTGTTCCACTGGAAACAGTATTCTCTCCCAATAAGTATTTACTATTCTTATAGCCTAGAGTTGGGGTGCCTGTGAATCTTGTAACTTTCTGTGCTTCTGCAGTCTTAGGAGCCTCTATCCTCTCTCCAGGAGGAAATGTTTTAATTTAAGGACAATAGATATATATTACAACATGCCATTCAATTTACCCAAGTGCATTCCTCCCTTTTCTCTTTCATGGGCACAAGACAGATTACAGTTGACAATGTCACCTGCTGTTGGCATGACCTGAGCCCTTCTGCATTGACATGAATTCAGTGTGCTATTTCTTGTTCTAGGGGTGACTGTTGCTCTCTCTGACAAAGAGTATAATATAACCTTTGTCTGTATGAAATAATAAGTGATGTATATTTATGGAGAGGAAAATAGTTCTATCCTGCTTGGATCTAAGTGATGCGAATGTGTGTATACCAAGAAGCATCATGCTTATAGCTGGGGCGAAGCATCACCAAAGCAAAGTGACAGTTACAGAAGGTGAGGAACAGAGGAGCAGGCCTCTGGGTGGAGGTATAGGAGATGGTAGAAACTCTTAGTCAGGGGTTGGAGAGGTGCCTCAACAAGATGAGCATATACTGATCTTGCAGAGGTCCTGAGTTTTGCCGGTTCATAATCATCTGTAATTACAGCTCCAGGGGATCTGATGCCTTCTTTTGGCCTCTATGGGCAACTGCATTGGTACATGCACATCACATGAGATAAAAATTGAATAAAACTACAGCTCAGCCACTTCCTGGTTTCACCTCTCATTCAAGCCTACCCTATTGGCAGCTCAGGCCATGTAAAATCCCATGTAAAATCTGCTGCTTTTCTTTCTGAGAAGATGGGCACTTCTAAATATATATAAGAGCCAATATACACATTTATCTTTTTGTGGCACATGATACATAATTTATAATACAGAGGACTGAAAAACACGCAAGCTGCCTCAAATATCACTCGCCATATGTAGAAGCATAATTGAATGACATGCATCCTAAAAATCTGGTGTGTGAAATTCTTTGAAAACGTACTCACATGATTGTGTTAAGTCTCAGCTTAAAAATAATCTGAAACATTGCATTGGGTTGTTGAGTTTAAGCTCCAAGTCTCCAAATTGTTTGGGATTACAGACTTTCTCAGAAGCCCGTAGATCCTTGGTAACACGGTTTGTTAATTACCAGCATTGTTTGTGTCTGTGATGCCCATTGAGGATCTAGAATAGATTGAGGATAAGGAACAAGGCTGCTGTATTTGTATGGTTCCCTGTTCTGCTCCTCAATGGCTGCCAACATTACAGTAGTTTTTATCGCACCCAGAGCCCCCTCTAAGGAAAACTGTCTCAGCCTCAGACTTAGCTGAAAATTATCTGTGTGTTCATCAGTGGGCTTTGCTACAAGTTAGATTGTTCCGCAGAGAGAAGAGGGGACCCTGGTGGGAACCATGGTGTGGTTCATTGATGCTGGAAAAAGGCTGAGGCAGGCTGACGTGGGCAGAGACCAACAACTCTGCTCAGTGTGAGCCCTCAGAGATGTCCTGCAGGATCCTTAATGCCACCATCAGACACTGGGGTGACTGTGGGGGTGGCCTGAGGGAGCAGCAAGGTCAGCGGGGACCTTACAGAACAGCACACTGTAAGCTCTGGCTTTGGGTAGAGCCATGAAACTAGAACTAGAACCAAAGTGGCTGCTCCCAGGCTCCCAGTGCTCATACAGCTCTCGTGCCTTGCTCAACCTGGAAAGGCATGGGCTAGGTAGGCTCCACATCCATTCCAACAACCAATGTCTCCTCTGCCCCATCTCTTAACTCTACATCACAGCATCTGAGTATCCAGGCCAGGGATGATGTTTTCTGTGTCCCCTCTGATTCCTGGCTACCTCAAGACCATCTTTGAAGCTTCTTTTTAAAAAGTTTCAGTTCTGGGGAAAAAAAACTGGTTAATTTGCCATTTGGATTTTGGTTTTTGAAGTTTAGTGTAAGAAACTGAATCTAACTGGCTCTGCTCTGTTTTTGTATCGTTTCAGTAAAGAGTCTTTGGATTTTCCTCCCCTGCATAGAGGGTATGCCATGATCCAGCTAGCTGGTTCATGGGCAGTCACGAGGCACAAAGATGGCCACTTGGAGCCATCCTTTTAGCTGTACCTGAGATGGTTTTCCTTAGAGGGAGCTGCAAATATGTTAGAAATTAGTGTAATGCCTTCGACCATTGAGAGCAAACAGAGCTCCATACAAACATAGGAACCTCGTTTCTGTTCCCCAGGTTCTTAAGGTCTGTACCAAGAGTACAGATGAGCATCAGTGAAGGGTACTTGGAAGGCCAGGGAGCCATCACATCTGATATGGTTTGAATGTGAAGTGTCCACATAGACACACATCCTGAAAACTTGATCCCAAGATGGTGGTGCTACTTTGGATGATTGTAGAAACCTTAGGAAAGAAGAAGTAGCTTAGCTAGAAGAAGTAGGTCACTGGGTAGGGGTTGTCCTTGAATATTTTTCCTTGGCCCTTCCTGTCTGCTTCTGCTTCCTGTGTGTTATTTGGTGAATAAGCTGTTTCACCACACAGTTCCTCCACAGCATGCTCTTCCAAGCCCATGAAGCCAAGTGACTGAACTGAACCCTCTGAAACAATGAGCCAGAATAAGTCCTTCCTGCCCCACAAGTTGTTCCTGCTCAGAAGTCTTTCACAGTGATAAGAAAACTGATGCAGCATCCTACACTAGGATCTCAGGCCCATACAGGCCACTTATGCTATAAGAGATGCCAGCCTAGGTGGAGATGGTCCAGAGAAGCCTGAACTAAAGCTGGCATGGCAGAGCACGAGGCAACCTTGAGTACAAGGCATTCTATGGTCATGGAGAAATTTGCAGGGATGCATACCAGGCTTAATCATCAAGTTGACAGGTCACCTTAAAATGAGAGAGGACTAAGTAGCAGAAATACAAATGGCCAAAACTATTGATGGTTTCTGAGAAGGTTTTCACCAATAGAACTGTATAGATAGCATTGTTGCTGGAGATCTGTCTTCCCTGTCTTTGTCTCACAGATGGGTCCTGTGGCCACAGGACTTCAAGTGTGGACTCCAACCCTAATGCCAAGTCCATTCTGCTGACTCTCCATAGATACTGGGGATCAGAACCATATTTCTTCCTGCATACCAGGGTCTGTGTGGGGGTCTGTGAAGACAGCATCCCTAGTAACATGCTCTACATTTTGTTCCCATTTGCCTTTAAACTGTTACATTTTCCCCCCAGTTCTCTTGGAGCAGGTGATAAAATCTAGGCAGGAGCTGAGTCTGTAGTTTTCTCTCTGCTGGGAAAATTGATCTTACAGCAAGCCTCAGGGAGGGCTGGGGACATTGCTGGCTTGGGCCAGTAATGAACTCCCAAGTCATGCATTAATCACAAAGAGTGGACAGGAAGGTACCACCTGATACCATAAGCTACTACACCCTGACCTGGGAATGCACAGACCCTGTGCTTGGGGTTCAAAAGGTAATTTCTAATACAGTCCAAAGCAAATTCTCATGTGACTGACTGTTGAGTCTTTGGGGGTTCATGGGCTCAGTGAATATACAATGCTGTCAGGTGTCAGATTGCTTTGTGCTGAGTTTTCCCAGATTTGCATTTTGGTGCAGGCTGTCCTCTGCTAGCTGGGAGCATTGGGAATTGGGAAACTAGGTCCCATCACTCAGTAGCTTAATGACCTTACACAAATTAAATAGACATATTGCGCCTCAGTTCTCCTGCTTGCAAGTAGGGATAATACTGGTCCCCACCTTGTAGCCTCTTTGTGAAGATTTAAGGAGATAGTGTATGTCTAGCTTTCATAGCCCAGAGCCTGCGTCCAATGTCACTTATAATCTGTAGGTATGGGTGAGCGGACTGGAGCTTTTGCCTGCTCTCGTGTCTGAATCATGACATCTAGGACTTGTGCCAGACACTTGTCCCAAGAGCTTCATAGTCAGTGGATAAAATTATGACTCCCAAAGCTTCTGCCCAGCTTCTCAGCAGGCACAGGCAGGTCAAGGTCTTCAGCTGGCAGATGGTGCTGCGAGCAGGTATAGAGGTGGAGTGGGCACACTGGCTGAAGCCCTCACACTTTCCGAGTGTGTTCTCCATGTACTGGTTTCCTGCTTTCATACGTAGGTGAACCCATTATCTATAATGAAACACTCAGCATTTAGCAGTCCAGCAGCTATTGTGGTCCTTGATTGAAGGACTCTGGTTATGAAATGTACCATTTCCGAGAGAAAGCAAGTAAGAACAGGAGCCTGGGACAAAAGCACAACTCCTGGGCCAAGAGCGAGAACAGTTGCAGCACTGAGGACTCCTGCTCACTGGTCCTAGCCCTTTTCATGGGTTTCCTGGGGTTCTCTGGCACTGCCTGTGTAGTTCACTTCTTTGAAGGTTCTCAGAGCTGCTGTAGTGCACACACAGGAGTTAAAGGCTCATCTGTGATAAAGAGTCAGAAAATTCAGTCATGAAGATGATGATGGCAAAAGCGGACAAGATCTTTCTTGTGTTGTCAAAAGAAAAGATCTCCATCCTAGAAGATTCCAGAGGCCTGAGGAGGTGAAGGACAGCAGAACACCAGCATGCTACTTCAGTAAAGAGTGAACCTTCAGTGGGCAGGAGGATATCCACACACAGGGATGGCGGGAACAGGTTGCAGGGCAGTGTTTACAGTTTGAAGGCCATGTTGGATGGTTTCTCTTTCTGATACTGCTTTCATTTGAGATGGAGCAGTGGACCACTCACTGAGTTGGCAAACATGGATTCTGGGCTCATCAGAGAAGCCTTCTGGTTGACCTTAGGAAGTGCCCAAAGGGCCTGAACTCTTCCAGCCTTACAGGGAAGATCTTAAATAAAGCACAGGGCTGCTTTATTCATACTTATTAAAACAAAAACAACAACAAAAACTTTAATTTTTTGTATGGCCTGATTTTCCTAAGTCTACCTAATTTATTCTTGGTGAACCCGATTGCAGTGTGTGTTGTTTGTCCAGCCACCCTGCCTGTCACTCCTCCTGCAAATATTTATCGAGCAAATGCTTATCAAGTGGCCTCACTTGTGCCAAACACTGTTTTGGGCCCTGGGATCAGAGATGGGGAAGTAAACTTGTTTTCAGCCTGACTTCCAGCCTGTCTCAATTCTCAGATGTTCAGAGCTCCTTCTCCCCTCATCCACACATGTACCACCACCAGGCAACTCGGCCCTTGCTTCCCAGCTAAGAAAACCATGATAAAGAGTAGTAAGTGGCCATCAAGATGGCTCCCTCTCAGAGAGAAGAAGAGATAATGTAGAGAAATCTAACATGGCTTTCAAAACGGGCACTGCTGCCGTTCTGTTACTCCAAGCCCTCTGCGTGGGCATTCTCAGGCCACAGTAGATACATCCCGACTTACTGAAGAAACAGGCTGCCCTGCCTGTCTTGTCCCTCACCTACCCTAGGTTTCTGAAATCTTCTAAACAGAGCTTCAATGAGTAGTGTTCAATACCAGGACCTGTGTGATGGAAGGAGAGATACAGACCTCCACAAGCCTCCCAACTTTCACACTTATGAGTGTGCAGGCACACATATGATATGATATGATATGATATGATATGATATATAACATGAATATGTATGAACTTATGTATACATGCATATATGGGTTATTGGGTCCATGAACTATCTGAACTCATGGGGGGAATCAGAAACCAGAGTTTCACTCTCCATTTCTTGTCCACCAAATTGAGTTTCCAATCTGTTCCGCTCAACCCTTGAAATCTTATCTGTGGCTTTTGTTCTTTCCTCTAGGACTGAGCTGTCGGCCTTTGAGGGTGACAGGTTGATAGAATCAAGTCATCTGTGCTAGTCAGGAAGCTAATAATGGCTTCTGCAACACTTCTGTGTCTTTACTTTAACCCTGTCTCAAGGTCACCACTTTCAAACAGTTTTTCACCTCTTGCTTCAACAGATTCTGGCTTGGCTGAATCTGGTGTTAGGGTATACCTTAAGCCAAACTTTATATCTGGATCAAAGTATAATTCTGCCATGTCATAAATCCCTAGATAATCAAATAAATTTGTACACGCACATGTATATGTATATATCAAAGACCATTTACTAAAGAGATGAGTTGGAATGATAGCTGCAATGACTTCTCTTCTAATAAAGACTTCCTGAAACTAAAGGTCTTTCTCCAAGCCCAAGAAAGAGACCCCACACCTGCCTGGGATTGGCAGGCAGCCCAGCTGCCGCGCTGTCTGGGATGTGGCAGTTGTCTTGCCTTAAATAAACCAATCTGAAGGATATATTCCCAAGCAAGTAAGATGGGTATTTTTGATGGGCATCGAGCAGAGATGTAGTTTATTGGATTTTATCTTGCAACTGATTTGTTTCTGCCAGACGTTGATATGCAGCTCAGATGCCATGATTTCAGGCCCCGGGAGTATTAATGTTACAAACAACCCTCCGTTGCTCCGTCTGCTAGTAGGAGCCTTAATTTATCACAGAGATGGTAGAGTTGCAGTTTCTCATCTACTTGTAAAAACAAAAACAAAAAACAGGCAGCTGTAGGGAATGTATGTAGGGAATGTGTCCTCTCTTTTAAGAATTCATTCTTTGGAATAAGAGAGAAATTTATTCTAAAATATCTTCATCCCGAAGGAAATAAAAACCCTGCTTAATGGCGAAGACTCTCCCCTGGGCTTTGATTAAGCAGATTTGCAAGGCTGGGCTTTCTGTACCTGTTGTTTGTCATCGGGGCCAGTTAGACCCCGGGAAGAAAATCTTGTCTCAGGCACCTAATGTGACAGGTACCTTCTGGGACACAGATGTCTGCCTTCAAGAACCTGCTGCTGCCACAGGTGGGCTGGGAGGACACATGTGTATCCAGTGACCTGCTGGTTACTGCGGAATGAAGGCAGGACAAATTCATCTGTTACTTAACCTCGATTTGATGCCTCTTCTGCTATATTGAAAACATAATATTCTTTTTTTTTTGATTAGAGACAAAACCCTTCCTTATAAAAAACTGAGCTCATAACTTCATAGGCAAGGGAAGACAAAACTTACTTGTGGAGCTGTGAAAACAGCTCAGTGGGTAAAAATACTACCATGCAAATGTGAGGACCTGAGTTCGAATCCCCAGAAACTATGTAAAAGCCAGGCACACAGGGTGAGCTTCTGTAATCCCCACGCTTCTATGGGGAGATGGAAGGTGGAAGCAGGTGAAGCTCCTGAACCAGCTGGCCTGGAGCATGAGGGAGAAAGAGGAAGGCAGGTCCTGACACCTTGCTTGTCCTCTGACCTCCATACATATTCTATGGTGTGTGGTCAAGTCCATATATATGAGTACACATATGCATGCACGCATGCACACACACACACACACACACCCTCTCCTCCCTCTTCTCTTTTCCTTGGAATCCCATTCTAGCTATACCCAGCCTATTCTAATAAACATTTATGTTGTTTCCACAGAACTGAAATCTTCCTACACATTTTTATCTGACCTCAGGTTTTTTTTTTTTACTTAATTCTATATTTCTTATATGACCTCTGCACAAAGAGGTCATCGTGACACCATAACAAAGCAACAGCTAGACTTATAGTGTCACTCCCTCTTTAAATCCAAGAGAACGAGATCCCAGAGGGATGGCTCAGTGGTTAAGAGCACATACTATACTTGTAGAAAACACAGGCTTGGTTTCCAACTTCCACATGCCAGCTCACAATTGCCTGTAACTCCAGTTTTAGAGGATCTGATGCCCTCTTCTGATATCCATAGATGTTGTGCACATATGATAGACATGACACATGCATGCATTCAGGCACATGCATAAACAAAATAAAAATGTGTGTGTCTACATACACATATATGCATACGTACATATATACATACATAAACACACACACATATATCAGAGAGAGGGTAGGCATTAAATTATTCTATAAGTAGTTGATTGTAATTGGGATAAGAGTTATGAAGCAGATGAACAGGGGGTCCTGGGCACCCAATAGTCTTGGAAAGTCAGGAAGATTTCTTCAATGAAGTGCTTTTCCTGCTGAAAAAAAAAAAGAGCTGAAAGCTGAGCACTGGGTAACCAGGCAGAGCCCAGGAGAAGAGCAGCAGGGGAGCTGGCCAAGAGCTCAGGTAGGAGGAAGTAGATAGGAAAAGCCAACAGCACAGGCAAGAGGAGGAGGAAACAGCTGAAACAAGATAACATGGAAGACGTGGCAAGAACTGCATGAGTGACTACAGTCTAGGATAGGGGACGTCTACTGAGAGAAATGGCAAGCCGTTGCAGGTTTTAACCGTGGGTATGGCTGGAAAGAGTCGGGGTAGAGTTCTGTGTGGATATTCTATTGTACAGAATAGGGATGGATGGATGGCTGTGGGGAGCTGAGTCAAGAGGCCACCACTATGATCTAGATGACCCATCTGGGGGTTTGGGATAAGATAGATGCAGAACATAGCAGGTCAGTGTCTATATTCTTCTGCATTTGAGGAACGCACTGTTGAACCCCAGTGCCTTATGGCTGTAGGAAAAGGAAAAGAAAAAGCCATGTTGGGGCTGTGTCCTAGATTCCTGCCTTTTGCCTCTGGACAGAAGCACTAGATGCTGAAATAGGGAGGCATGGGGAGAGGACCAGGTCTTGAGGGGCCGGGGATGATGGGTGCTGAGTTAGATGTGGAGTTGGAGAGAAGACGGCACATCGCTTGGTTTTGCAGACTGGAATGAAGCATGCGATCTGGGTGAAAGGGTGAGAGTTTGATATTAGCATGCGGCAGCAGAAGAAGTAAGGAATGGTTGAATCGGTCTGGGCTGAGGTGGTCTAGGGAGGCAGCACCTCTGTACTTTGGGAGGGGAGGTAGGGGATATCTCAGCTGTACCTCCTCATGTCTATCCATTCAGACTCATCTGAAGTCAACTGTTCTGACAGCTCTTGTCATTTAGCTTAGTGCTGCAGCCAGCTCCTGCCAGCTCACAAGTGGTTACTGCCCCGTCTTTGGGAATTTTCCGAGCCTGTTGTTTGGATGTGGCCGAGCCAGGAGCATTCACACATGGTAACTGGCAAGTGCCATGAATCAGGGCTTTAAAAATGATCTCTTCCTTTTCACAGATAACAGATTGTTAAATATTTACCAGCCTGCTGTTGTCTGTGACCAACCTCTGTATTTGTTTCTGGTGTCGTGTGTGGTTTGACTTTCCCTGGAATCCGTGAGAGGCAGTTATCCGTGATCATTTTGATTTATGTCTTGAGAATATCTGATTTGCTTTTAAATCATCAGCCCTTCAGGGTAAAGAGAGAATAAACGAGCAGATCCTTGAGTCATGGAACTGCCTTCGTCTCAGTGTGGGCTCTCTGTGCCCCTGCAGACTCCACACGTGGGGACCTAGCACACAATGTGCTCTTGATGCTGCTCTAGTTTAATACGTGTCTTGGCCAGTTCAGTGGAGTCCTTGGCTTAGGCATTCATGGGCTCTTTCTTGAGGTTCCAGTGGCAAGCCCACCTCTGTGCCCCACTGCAGAGTGCTGACTGATTTGTCTCTTGTTACAACAGGACTAAAGTCCCCAATTTTTTGCCGGCTGGTAGGGTTGCTGTATTTTTTAATATCACAATCTCTTCTGCCACATGCCCCTCGGTGCCTAAACCAGCAGGGACCTCTTTCCCTCTGCTCCTAGTTGGAGAAGGCCCTGGACAACTTCCCTGTCTGGTCTTATACCTGCAATAGTGTCCTGGGCCTACCATAAGCTTAAAGCATTGATGACTACTTTTCATAGTACTATAGGCTAAAAGCCAAAACTGAGTGTTCTCTCCAGAGCATCTATCTAGGGGTCTTCCTCTTCCTCTTCCAGGTCAGAGTGTTTCTGGGTTGTGGCAACATCACTCCAGTGACTGTCTCTGCTTTCAACGCTGTCATCCCTTTGTATTCTCTCTCCCTGTCTGAGCCCACATCTCCCACTGCTTACATGGGGCCACCCTGATGGCATCTCCTCCCCTAATGCTATGGTCAGAGCTTAGCTTTCTCACAATGTTATCCCATGTGTTAAAGGCATAGAGTCATGTTTAGTTCTGATTGCCAACTCACCACAGCTTGCAATCACCGGGGAAGAGTCAAATGAAGGGTTGTCTAGATTAGACTGTCTGTGGGCATATCTGCAGGGAGTGTCTTGATTGCCTTAATTGATACGGGAAGAGCCAGCGTGAAAGTGGGCAACATCGTTCCCTGGACTGTATGAAGGGAATCGAATGAGCTGAGCACTCAGCTTGCCTGCATTCCTCTCTCCCTGCTCCTGACTGTGGTTATGATGTCAGCAGCTGCCTCAAGCTCCCGCCACCGTGTCACCCCTGCTATGATGAACCATAGCCAAGAGGTGTGAGTGGAAATAAACCTTTTCTCCCTTCAGCCAATTTTGTCAAGATATTTTATTCCAGCAACAGAAAGTCCATCAGCCTGTGGTCTTATTCAGAGTGGAAACTTTAAGAGTCGGGGCCCAGTGGAAGGAAGTTAGGATGTAGACTCCTTCCTCTTGTTGCTACCATGTCACCAAGAGGAAATGTATTTCTCTCTCTATTTCATTCTCCTTGGCCATAGGCCCAAAGCAGCATGGCTATGTGAACAATAACTAAAACCTGGGAAGCGATAAACTCAAACAAATGCCTCTTCCTTGTAAGTTGTTTATCTCGGGGATTTTGTCCCAGCATGGAAATGTCTCAATATGTGCAATAATAAGATTCTATTTCCAAATAAAGTCACATTAGCAGCTGGTTTATTCCACAGCATATCTTTTTGAAGACTACAAAGCCCCTCCTAGCAATGCTACATAACAATTTAATCACAGGAACAGTGCTGGTGGTGACAAATGTCGATTGTCAACTTGACAAGATTTGGAGTTGCCTAGGAGACACACCTCCAGGTCTATCATCTATAAGGGAGTTTCCAGAGAGGTTTCACTGAAGAAGGAAGATCCAGCCTGAGTATGAGCAGTACCACTACATGGCCTGGGTCAGGGCTCCCAGGCTGGATAAAGTAGGAAGAGGGAGCTGAGCCCCAGCATCATCCCTTCCTGACTGTGGGCACATGTGGCCAGCCCACTCTACACTCCTCAAGGCCTCTTCCACCAGGATCAACCAACACACCCTCAAACAGTGAGCCAACTCTCCTAAGTTGCTCTTGTCACATATTCTGTCATAATGACAAGAAAATTAATGAGTTCAGCATTCATTATAGTCAAAGGTCCCAAGAGTGTGGAGTCCTGGGGGAGAAGTATCACCAGTAGAATTCTACCTATGTACTTTGTTTTTTTTTTTAATTTAATCATTTGTTTCCATTTCAAATATTATCTCTCTTCTTGGTCTCCCTTCCTCAACTTCTCCACTCCAACCTCCTCCCCTTTGCATCTAAGAGGGTGCTCCTCCACTTCCCCACCCACTTCTGCCTCACCCCTCTAACATCCCCCTTCTCTGTGGCATCAAGCATCCACAGGACCAAGTGCCTCCCCTCCCACTGAAGCCAGATAAGACGGTCCTCTGCTACATATGTAGCACATATGTAGCGGGAGCCCTGGACCCACCCATGTATACTCTTTGGTTAGTGGCTTAGTCCCTGGGAAGCTCTGAGGTTGGTTGATATTGTTTTTCCTATGGGGTTGCAATTTCCTTCAGCTCCTTCAGCTCTTCCTCTGACTCTTCCAATGGGGTCCCTGGGCACAGTCCAGTGGTTGGCTGTGAGTATCTTAGTCAGGTGCTGGCAGGGCCTCTGAGAGGTCAGCCACACCAGGCTCCTGTCTGCAAGCAGGTCTTGGCATCAGCAATAGTGTTGGGGTTTGATATCTGCAGATGGAATCGCATGGTGGGGCAGTCTCTGGATGGTCTTTCCTTCAGTCTCTGCTCCATTTTTGTCCCTGCATTTCCTTTAGACATGGACAATTCTGAGTTAAAATTTTTGAGGCAGGTGGGTGGGTGGCCCTATCCTTCCACTGGGGGCCATGTCTATCTACTGTCTATCTTCAGGTTCTATCTCCACACTGTTGTGTATTTTGGCTAATGTCATCCCCACTGGGTCCTGAGAGCCTCTCACATCCCTGGTATCTGGGACTTTCTAATGGTTTTCCGAGTTCTCCGCCCCTCACTGCTATTTATTTCTATTCATTCTCCTGGCCCTCCTGAGAAGTCTCTTCCTATACTTGGTCCTGCTCCCCCCTTTTCCCTCCCTGTCTCCTCTTCAACCCAGGTTCCTCCCTCTCTCCGCCTCCCATGATTATTTTGTTCCTCCTTCTAAGTGGATTTCAAGTATCCACACTTTTGCCTTCCCTCTTGCTAAGCTTCCTGTGATCTTTGAGTTGTATCCTGAGTATTCTGAGCTTTGGGGTTAATATCCACTTACCAGTGAGTACATACCATGTATATCCTTTTGGATCTGGGTTACCTCACTCAGGATGATATTTCCTAGTTTCATCCATTTGCCTACAAAGTTCATGAAGTCATCATTTTTTAATAGCTAAGAAGTATTCCATTGTGTAAATGTACCACATTTTTTGTATCCATTCTTCTGTTGAGAGACATCTGGGTTGTTTCCAGCTTCTGGCTACTATAAATAAGGCTGCTATGAGCATAGTGGAGCATGTGTCCTTGTTATATGTTGGAGCATCTTTTGGGTATATGCCCAGTAGTGGCATAGCTGGGTATTCAGATAGAACTATTTCTAATTTTCTGAGGAACTGCCAGATTGATTTCCAAAATGGTTGTACCAGCTTTCAGTCCTACTAGCAGTGGAGGAGTGTTTTTCTTTCTCCACATCCTCACTAGCATCTGCTGTCACATGAGTTTTTGATATTAGCCATTCCTACTTGTGTGAGGTAGAATCTCAGAATTGTTTTGATTTACATTTCTCTGGTTACTAAGGATATTGAACATTTTTTTAGGTGTTTCTCGGCTGTTCAAGATTCCTCAGTTGAGAATTCTGTTTAGCTCTGTACCTCATTTTTAAATAGGGTTATTTGGTTCTCTGGAGTCTAACTTCTTGAGTTCTTTGTAAATTTTGGATATTAACCCTCTATCAGATGTAGGATTGGTAAAGATCTTTTCCCAATCTGTAGGTTGCTGTTTTGTCCTATTGACAGTGTCCTTTACCTTACAGAAGCTTGCCAGTTTCATGAGGTCCTATTTGTCAATTGATCTTAGAGCCTGAGCCATTGGTATTCTGTTCAGGAAAATTTCCCCTGTGCCAATATGTTCAAGGTTCTTTCCCACTTCCTCTTCTATATTTGCTTTAGCATATCTGCTTTTATTTGGAGATCCTTGATCCACTTGGACTTGATCTTTGTACAAGGAGATAAAAATGGATCAATTTGCATTCTTCTACATGCAGACTACCAGTTAGGCCCGTAGCATTTGTTGAAAATGCTGTGTTTTTTCACCTGTATGGTTCAGGCTTCTTTGTCAAAGATCAAGTGACCATAGGTGTGTGGGTTAATTTCTGGGTCTTCAATTCTATTCCACTGATCAACCTGTCTTTGTACAAATACCATGCAGTTTTTATCACTATTGCTCTGTAATACAGCTTCAGGTCAGGGATGGTGATTCCCCTAGAAGTTCTTTTATTGTTGAGGTTGTTTGTTTGTTTGTTTGTTTGTTTGTTTTTGCTATCCTGGGTTTTTGATTATTCCAGATGAAGTTGAATTTTGATGGGAAATGTGTTCTCTTAGGGTCTGCATGACATCTGTCCAAGATCTTCTGGCATTTAGAGTCTCAGTTGAGAAATCTGGTGTAATTCTGATAGGTCTGCTTTATATGTTACTTGGCCTTTTTCCATTACTGCTTTTAATATTCTTTCTTTGTTCTGTACATTTTGATTATTATGTGACAGGAGAAATTTATTTTCTGGTCCAATCTATTTGGCATTCTGTAGGCTTTTTGTACATTTATGACCATCTCTTTCTTTAGGTTAGGGAAGTTTTCTTCTATGATTCTGTTGAAGATGTTTCCTGGCCTTTTGAGTTGGGAATTTTCAATTATATTCCTGTTATTCTTAGGTTTGGTCTTTTCATTGTGTCCTGAATTTCCTGGATGTTTTGGGTAAGGAGCTTTTTGCATTTTGTATTTTCTTTGACTGTTGTGCTAATATCTTCTATGTTTATCTTCGGCCCCTGAGATTCTCTCTTTTATCTCTTGTATTCTGTTGGTGATGCTTGCATCTATGACTCCTGATCTCTTTCCTAGGTTTTCTATCTCCAGGGTTGTCTTCCCTTGTGATTTCTTTTATTATTTCTATTTCTATTTTTAGATCCTGGATGGTTTTGTTCAATTCCTTCACCATATTTTCTTTTATTTATCTAGTGGATTTATGTGTTTGATTGTATTTTCTTTTATTTCTCTAGGGGATTTATATGTTTCCTCTTTAAGGGCTTCTACCTGTTTACCTATGTTCTCCTGTACTTATTTAAGGGAGTTATGTCCTCCTTGAGTTCCTCTATCATCTTCATGAGATGGAATTTTAGGTCAGAATCTTGCTTTTCAGGTGTGTTAGGGTATCCAGGGCTTGCTGTGGTGGGAGAGCTGGGTTCTGCTAGTGCCAAGTGGCACTGGTTTCTGTTGCTTATGTTCTTGTGCTTGCCTCTTACCATCTGGTTATGTCAGGTGTTAACTGGCCTTGCTGTCTCTGGCTGGATCCTGTAACTCTGGTTATTATGGACCTCCTTGGGTCAGGCTGTCTCTGCAAGGGTGGTTATGTCGGACCTCCTGGGAGTCCAGCTGTCTCTGGGTGTGGGCGTGAGGAGGGGGATGTTGGAGCACCTGATCTGTTCCTGGGTGCAGTTGTGGACTGGAAGGATGATGCGTCTCCAGCAGGGCAGATAGGTCCTGCATTCTCTGGGCTCCATGGGAGGGGTCCCAGTTAGGCCAAGTATTGGAGTAGGAGGGTGTGTCACTTATGTGCCTAGTTGTGATAGATCTCCTGGGAGCCAAACTGCCTCTGGGTATGGGTGGGGATCTGGTACCTCTGTGTTTTTAAATGTGCCCTTCAGACAATTGTCTCATTGCCTGGCTTCAAACTGAGCTCCTCTTAGTTTTTGGGTGTCAGTGATACAACTGTTTCATTTTTCTCCTGTTTTGAGGGTTTTGAATTTTTACATTTGTATGTGAGCATGTGCGTGTGTGTGTGTGTGTGTGTGTGTGCTTGCACACTTATCTTATGTGGCGGATCGGGCAGGGGCATGCCGTGGTGCATTTGTGGAAGTTAGGGGACTACTTGTAAGAGTTAGTTTTCTCCTCTGCTGTGTGGCTCCCAGGGATCAAACTCAGGTCATCAAGTGAGTGGCCCAGTCTCCAGTACCTGCTGAGCCATCTATCCAGCCCCAATTTTGAGTTTATTATCCACCTATCAGACCCACACTGCTCTCCTTCTTGGATTCTGGTTCATAGGGATGAGCTGAATAAGGGGCTAGGATGAGGCCCATTTTAATGAAGCCCACTCCCACTCTTCAGGCAGAAAGACGACCATCTCCTCCGAGCTCCAAATCTACAGTAATGGAAACTTTGCTGCTACTTTGTTTTCTTAACATTGTAAAATGTGTAACAAATCGCTCATTTTTCCCCGTGGGCCTTCCCCTGGGAGCCTTTCGTTCTCTAGCTGCACCTGTGTCTTTCTGTCGCCCTCCCTCCCCCTGCTGCTGTCTCTCCCCTCCCCCAGCAGCCTGCTTGAGCGCTCAGACTCCAGTCACCCTCACTGCACTCTTCTCCATCCGCCCTCTCTTTTCATCTTCCCCAGGAACAGGGTCCCCACTTTGAGTGATGGCTGTGTTTCATCTGCAACTGACTAAAATTACATGGCAGTCAGAGGCTCCCTTTTATCTCCTCCCTGTCTAGATGTCAAGAAAAGCCTGAAGTTTAAAAAAAAAAAAACCCAGGTTTTTATGAAGCAAACAGGAGTCTTGTTGGAATCTGTAGCTCCTGGGCTTGTGGACAGCTGGAGGGCCTCCCACTGTGGGGCCAGTTTGCTCTCTCCCAGCGATATCCTTTGGGGAATTTAACTATGCTGAGTTATTCTCACCTACGATCATCCACTCCTTCCAGAGAGGTTAGAGAATAGCATTAGTCACTAGGAAATTTTGTTCTTGGAAGTGTTTGGTTCTTCTATCAGCTTGTATATTCTCAGAGGGTAATGTGTCAATCACATTAAAAAAAAACATGACTGTTTTGTAAAACAGCTTGAGAACCCAAGCTTAGAAAATGTACTCCTTCGTTACTGTGTGGTTATCCATGCTGAACTTTTTACCCCCGATGTAGAAAGCTGAGGTCTTGTTCCTACCACGGCCAAACTCTAGTCACATCTGCTCCAGTGTTATATAGGTCACAGCTCTGTGCTGTGGGTCATTGTGTGAGGGATGAGGAAGGGTTGCTTTGGTTTGGTCTTGGAGACAGAACTGAACCTGCCACCTTGCTCCCATCACCCTCTATTCAGATCCAGGCATGTGTCATGCCCGAGACCGGGGCTCAGTACACGTGAGCCCCCATCTCAGTGATGAGAGTTAATGGCTCTGGACCCTGAGACAAGCTGACCACTGTGAAACTTGTCTTTACAAAGTGAGGGCTGGATTGCCCTTTTAGGGGCCCTGGGAGGGAAAAAAGCAAGGAGGCTGCAGAGACAGGGGGATAGGAAATGATGGAGGGATGAGCCCTCTATTAATGATGATTGAGACTTAGAATCGAGTCCTGCGCAATCTTCTTGTCGCCCCCCCCATCTTTCTCTGAGCAGAACAAGTGAGTATTCAGGTGAGGAGGATCACCCTCCACCTGCCCAGCTCCAGACTGGCCCCGTGAGAACTGAGGACAACGGAAATCCACCTCTGTGGGGCAGCTTTAAGACAAGGCTCCACAGAGGACTCTCTCAATACACATTGGTTGACAGAATAAATGAAGATCAAAATCTGAGATGGCAGGGTGTGGGTCTTCCCTCACCAGGATCCCCTCATCCAGCTAAAATGTGTGTAGCAGGAGGGAGGTGAGGGGGTGGTGGGGTGTGTGAGTGGAGCTTCAAAGGGACTGCATAGCTGTTCACAGTGGCGAGCCTTGGCAATATGTCAGAGGCTCCAAATCCCCAACACGGGATTAGTCATCTGAGCCTGTGTTCAGCCACAGAAGGAATTTAAAACCGTGTTAAGAGTGTGGTTCGCTGAAGCAAATGTAAGTTGTCACTATTACGAACAGCGCATTTTAAACTGAACGGAAACCCTGGGAGGTTGCCTGATTTCTGGGTGGGATTAGGCGAAGCAGCTGGTAACTGCGGCTTACAGGAGCTTTCTCAGACTCATACCCTCACAGCCATGATGATACGCATCTGGCTTTTGCTCAAGTCGCTCAAACAAATAACTGTATTATAAGGGTGATCCTGCCTCACCTCCCAGGCCTCTTGGACCCAGTGATGTAATTGTAACCAGGAGATGACTGTTCAAATGACCAGATGCCTTGAGAGATTTGTTCCAAGTCACCACGCCAGGACCTGACTAGACAGGGTTAAAAGAGAGCTGCCTAACAGATCTCTGTGTGCTTTATAAACAGCCTTGAGGGGGACTGAGGTGTAACCAGTCAGCAAACTTTGGCTGAGCTGTGCACCTAACCGCTGGGGTTCCTTCTGATTAGTCAGCATTATTACAAGTTTGACTATTAGTGGTGGGAATAAGGAGTGTGTGTGTGTGTGTGTGTGTGTGTGTGTGTGTGTGTGTGTGTGAGAGAGAGAGAGAGAGAGAGAGAGAGAGAGAGAGATTGATTTGTTGATTTTAGGTCTTGAGAAATTGCTCAGAGTGTTGGCTGTATGAACATATGTAAATTTAAACCCCAGAATCATAAAAAAAATAAAAATAAAAATAAAAATAAAAATAAAAATAAAAATAAAAATAAAAAAGCCAGGCAGGGTGATGCCTCTTGTAACCACAAAGCTGGAAAGGCAAAAACAGTTAAATCCCTATGCTCCCCTGGTTCTCAAGCCTAGGCCCCTAGGTGAGCACCAGCCAGTGAAAGACCCTGTATTGAGAGAAAGGTTGAAGGCATCTGAGGAATGACTCTCGACATTGTCCTATGGCTTCCACATACTCATACACACGAGTACACACATGTAAGAAGAAACCCCCATACTTCCATCCAGATACCCATGTACGATGACTATGGCATTTCCTGGAAACAGGGAATGTATGTGTCAACAGAAGTCACTAGAAATCTCTTCCCCTGGGCCCCGTGTTCCCAGGGCTGTCTAATGAGATGACTCCGGCTCTGACACAGTGAGTAGAACAGTGTTCTCACATGGCCGTCTTCAGCTCTGACACAGTGAGTGGAGCACAGTGTTCTCTCATGCCTGTCTTCAGCAAGAAGCTTCAGGCGCCTGGACTCCCTCCTCACAGTCCTGCTCACTAAGAACTACAGTACTCAGAGGCCAATAAAGGCTGAGGTGAGTATTCTAGAGCCTGTGCATTGAGGTTTCATTTTGAGCAAAATAAATGAAGTTTTAAGGTCCTCTCCAACTTCCCAGAGTCCTGTTAAGATTCCATCAGTGACTTCATACTTCTTCCCCACCTACACAGTCTATGCTGCCTGGCTGGCTGGGGCCTGGTTTCCTACCAAGGCCTGGCCCACATGAGGTGCTACTTTGACAGAAATGGGAGTGCAAGGGGGACACTCACAGCTTCTGCCCTCACAGAGGCTCTAGGGACATGCCACCTAGCACAGGTGCCCATGACAGGTCTGTGTCCTGCTGTGACATAAGTAAAAGAGACCAGTAGAGTTAGTAATTGGCACATCCGTAGAGGACCATGGGAGAAGAAGCCGAGAACGAGGTTCTTTGGGATCAACAGTTAGGCAGGAGGCAGCTGTAAGTCTGTGTTGCTGGGATGTGGTCCCTGGATAGGTTCCTGTGTGAATGCTGCAGCCCGTACATGAAACACCCATCTTCTGTGTTTATTCACTATGGATATGTTTGCTTTTCTGCCTCAGAGCAGAGACAGTTGTTTACAGGCACACTGTCAAAATATTGACTCAAAGTAACCTGTGGTTCCAGGGCTGAGAGGAGGGAAAACACACCTCACTCTACATTGATAAAAGCCTGTGCACCAGGTGTGCCATGGCACCTACACCCTCATGGTGCCTACACCCTCAGTGTGCCGGAGCATCATGGTGGAAAACCATAGAAGCATTTCCTCAGCAGCCATGGGCTTCCTTCTCAGTGTTGCAAGAGACAGATGTACAGAAACAAAGCACCCGTCTGCCAAGGGGCATCAGCATCTCATCATCAGATCCGGTTTCACCCAAAGGAATGGAGACAGCATTGATCAAAATCTGTGCTTAGCATCTCATGAGGTCTGAGGATGCAGATGTAGAACAGTCCATCTTTCAAAGCTCCTCCCTGCCTCTCTGAGTTCTCTGTGCCGGCAAGGTATCCAGAAATGCCTGGAAATGTTTTTGGAGTGTAGGACTCAGTTTTCATTAACATCTGTTGGGGACAGTTGTCACTACACTGACACCAGCAGCTGGGGGAGTCACTCCTGTGCTGAACTAGATGTGGAAAGCTTTCGAGGAAGTGAAATTACACATCTGTACAGTCCAGCATTGTAAGAAGACATTATAGTAAGAATTATCTTAGGCGGAATAATCCAGTACAGAGGTCCCCCGGGCAGGCAGAAGTTGTAGAAACCATCACTTGGGAAATCTCTAATTCTGTAGACCCCCTGAGCATGCAAAAATAGCCTTCATATCTCCCTGCATGCCTCTTGGGTATACATTTAGTGCAGCATTGATGCATCGATCAGTCCTCTCTTGCTCATGTAACTCATGACTCCAGTGCAGCATTCAGCTCTGTGGAAAACTCTGAGTAGGAAGCTGGCTTCTGTCATGGGCAAGGCCAGGCAGGTATTCTACAGGAAGCTCAGCTGAGAAAGGCTCCCCAAGGATCCAGCCCTCATTTCAGAAGCTCAGGATTGGTGTTTCCTGTGGACTTAGAACCTGCCAAGCAATAGCTCCCTGGAAAGGGTAGGACCTAGACCAAGGTGATCCACCCTGGCACCAGTTAAACTCAGTTTATATCAGTGGCGTGGTCCCTCATGTCCTAACTCTGCCCTGTAACAGCAAGGCTTGCAGCCAGAGCTTTGGAGATACGGGGCTCCAAGAATTGAATGGGCAGCCTCCAGATGCCAGGGCACAAGGATAGTTCGTGGTCCAGAGGCTGTGGGAAACATGAACCACCTTGCCTGGGAATAGGGCCAGATACCATGGGGCCTTGGAAACATTCGCTTGCCTGGCACCCTGATCAATACCCCAACTCCAGGGAGAGTCTTTCTGTTCGTTTTCATTTTCCTTGAGAGAGAAACTTGGCATTGAGTTGAGAGCTTTTCTCCAAATCTGCATATTTCAGAACATTTTTTTTTCTCACCCAGATAAGCCTGTAATTCCCACAGCACACACAGGAGGACGTGCCCCGTCAGCAGTCTGTGTTGGTTTCTTGCTGCCAGGAGGGTCTTCGATGAAGCTGACTCATTTCCTCTGGCCTTTAAAAAAAAATCCTAAATCATATGAGAGAATAATGTCAGCAAAAATGAAGATTATAAAACATCAGTTAAAAGCCACGAGTATGCGTCCCAGTCACAATGGTGGGGCTTCTTCATCTGTCTACCCTTGAGCCCTTTCCACCCAAAGGATTGTAATCTAACTACAGGCATGTAAGTCTAAGTCCTGGACACGAAATTAAACATTGAGCCTGGAGAGATAGCTCAGCACACACTGTTCTCGCAGGTGACCTCAATCCAATACCCAGCACCCACATCATGTGACTTAACACAGTAACTGCAGCTCCTAGTGATCAGACACCTTCCTCTGGCATCTCCTGGCTTTGTACTCATATGCACAAACCCACACACAAATTATATAATTAAAAAAATAACAATAAAATCCTTAAAATAATGAATCAAACATTTGTTGATAAATTTTCCTTCAAAGCAATTGTTTGGTGTGCACATAATTTACCATTTATTAAAGATGAAAGGAAGGTGGATACTAATGAGATTGATGGCCTTGGTGGTCAACCACGTTACAGCTCTGAACTATCCTACACGTTGAATGTTGATGGGAAAGCATCTTTGTTTTCCATAATTAAACTATTATATTTCCCCAAGAACAGAAAACATTGTACACATAGCAAAAACACTCTAATGTGTAACACACAGTAGGTCCAATCTGAGCCCAGGTATTTGAGCCAGTGTCTATTGGTGGTGTATGCAGGTATATGCAATGCAAGAGTGTGCATGTTATGTGTACCATAACTTGGTATGTTATCGAAACCAAGGCTGCAGTGAAGTCACATGGCCCAACACAGGTGAACTCTGCCAGAAACACCTTGTATTCATTAACTCGCTGGATTTTGAATTAATTGTTGGTCATCAAGCACTCAGAAACCTTTCATTGATGATAATTCACAACCCACAAATTAAGAACCTTTTTGAGAGACAGAGGAATAGTTCAGTGTTTTAAGAGCACATGCTGTTCTTATGTGGCACATGCGACAGCTCAGGTACAGAAGGAAGCGGGCACAAACAAGTTGCAGAACTGGACTCAGTTCCCAGCACCCCCATTAGGCAGCTCACAGCGACATATGGCTTCAGCTCCAGGGGGTCTTAGCTGCCCTCTGGACTCCCATAGGCACCTGCATGAACATGGTGCACATACAGACAAGCTTCTGAAAGACAAGTGTGATAAAAGATCTGAGTGCTGGTTGCTTCTCTCTCCTTGCGTGAGGCATTTTTCTTCTTTGCACATCAGGCCTTCATTTGCAAGGTGTCGGTATTGAAGCAGACGGTCCTTTGGGACCTAATAATCAATATTTGGTTCTAATAAAGCAAATTGGAGGCCCCCTAGGGAGATTCTCTTGAGGTCCTCCACAACAGAGGAGGGCTCAGTCATCCACCCCCACAGGGTCAGATCAGAAAGAGCCTCAAGCTGCTTATTCGGATCCTGTGTAGTGGTTATGTAAAGGGCCAGCCAAAGGTTTGGCTAAGCAATGTCATGGTTGGTCTGCGTTAAGAAGGTGAGGATGCTTCCATCCATAGCTCAGAAAATACTCACAGTGACCCTGTGAAGGAGAGGTTGTTACGTTTAAGAAATAAAAGCCCCAAACTCCAAGGTTGGAATTACACCCGAAGCCACGGAGACAGACTGTGTAGTACAGTTCACACGAGGCAGACTTTCTGTGCACATGGAGGGACTCTCCAACTGCTGCTTTACCTCAGCTTCTTCATCACCTGTGAGGAAAGATGGTGGCAGCTCAGGTATAGAAGGAAGCGGGCACAAACAAGTTGCAGCCTACATCACAGGGAGCTGCTCTCACCTCGAGCACCTGTCCTGAACTCCATAGGCCTGGAAGGGGCCCCACTTTCATACAACATTAAAGGAGATGGGAGGTCAGTACCAGAGCAGTGGGTCCAGGAGTGCTGTTAGATCTTCCTTGCGCCCTCAGCATAATGCCCATGTGGCTACATCTTCTCCAGCCGTGTGTGCACACTGGTGCGTTGAGATGCAGAATCAGTCCCACTGGCCCAGACAGGACTATTGGGAAGGAGACTATATTTAAGTTATAGCCCCCCACCACCACCATGAAGCTGGACACTGCTATCCCTTCAGGGAAGCAAGTGGCAGGGATCCTGCTGGTGTCACATGCCACACAAGGACACCAGATACCCATCATCTTGGCCGCCTAATTTTGAGTGTACTTATTTCTCTCTTGTGGCCTTCCTGGCAAGATAAGTATAATATCTCTGCACTCCAGATAGGGCAGTAATAGCGTGCCAGAGAAAGGATTCCACCCAAGTCTTGGTTGGTAAAGTGATACGTTTATTGGCATTAATTATGGGAGCACAAGTGACCTAAAGGCAGATGCATTATCAGAAAGTCCACCCTGGCATGAGTGATGACCAATGGAAGCTTCACCACGTGCTCCCTGCACAATAAGCAACTCCACCTGCAATAGTCTTCTTTACACAGTTAGGATTTTATTGTTATGAAGAGACACCATGACCAAGGCAACTCTTACAAGGCAAACATTTAATTTGGGGCTGGCTTACAGTTTCAGAGGTTTAGTCCATTATCATCACGGCTGGACACAGCAGTATGCAGGCAGACGTGGGACTGGAGGAGCTGAGAGCCCTACATCTCGATCTGAAGGCAGCCAGGAAGAGACTGGCACTCCACACTGGGTGGAGGTCGAGCATAGGAGCTCTCAAAGCCTGTCCCCGCAGTGACATACTTCCTCTAATAAGGCCATACCACCTACTCCAACAAGGCCATGGCTCCTAATAGAGTCACTCCCCATGGGCCAAGAATTCAAACACATGAGTCTGTGAGGACTACTTATTCAAACCACCACGCACATGTATATGAATATGTACCATATTTTCTAAGCTTCTTGAGTCCGAGGAGCCCTCTTCTCTCTCCAGGAGGAAATATTTTAGTTTGGAAGAAATAGCTACCCAGCATTCCCTGGGCCTCAGTTTCCTCATTCCCTTGCCTGGTTTTGTGGCTCTCTGGTGTATTTGTTTCTGCCCAAGACATGGTGGTCCAAAGCTCTTTCTCTTCACCCACCCTATAAGACTCCTGGCCCCTTGAGGCCTTTGCCTTAGATGAGGAGCCCAGGGCAGGAGCCATTTCCAGAACCATCTGATGACTTGATGGTAACAAGTCACCTGAATTGTCTTTCTTTACTTCACACAAGTCAGGGAGAGCAACTTGTGTTGGTGATGGATTTGCATAGGGGAACACATTTTTCTTCAATTTATCTCCTCAAAAGCATTTTCAGATATGGCTAGTGATTGAGTTAGTTTTAAAGAAATGGAAGGACAAAATAGGGCGAGAAAATGCTTGCTGGAATCATGTCCCCTTTTCTGTTCCTCAGAAAAATCAATCACTCCCCCTATCTCTCCCTTGCTTCCCTTTTCTCTCCTCCCTCATCTCCATCGCTCCTGCAGCCTGTCTCTTCCTGAAGGCTTTTTAGATCATGGGTCCTTTGACATTCTCACCTTCCCTTCCCTTCCCCCCTCCCCCCATCCTCTCTCTCTCACATCTTATAGCCTGTGGCTCTTCTTTCAGATTCCTCTCAACCCCTTGTCCATCCACATTTGACCCATTGTTCTCCATGAGCCCAAGTCATACTGAGGACTTTCATGGAGATGATTGGTCCTGAGTGTGAGCTAATCCAGCTGTAGCCACTGCTGCCCAAGCTAGGGCTTCTTGTTCATCTCAAGGTGATGTCCATAACCTGACAGGAAGAAAGTAATCTCCAGAGTGGAACTTGGAACTGGGGAACATAGAAATGTGCTATACTGAGAAGTTTGTTTTCTGGAAAAAGCCTGTTAGGAAGATTTATTTATCTAAGTAATGATGGTGCACTTTCCTGAGAAACCATGGTACACAATATTGTGTCCATGTATAAGGGTTGAGGTATCCCTGGTCCCTTGAGGCAAACATGTATAGTTAATTCCCTTGTTCAAAGTCTAAGTCTTTGTCTTTGAGACTCTATAGCCCAGCCTGGGTTTGAACTCTTGATCTTCCTGCTTCAGACTCTAAAGTGGTAAGATTCTAGATGTACACCATCATGTCTGGCTTAGTGTCTACATTTTGAGCCAGAAACTAGCTCAGAGCACTTGCTGGGGCTGTGGGTAGCACAGTGTCAGTGACTTCGGCCTGTCCAGCCTGCCCATGAAGGACAGTAACTCATGTGCAGCTTCCATGGCCAGAGTGACTGGATATTCACCTGCAATGTGCTGTTTCCTCACCAATCCCTCTCACTGAGTGGGCTTAACAGACCTCTGCAGGGCAGCAAGTCCTAGCCATGTTTTCCTTCTAGTTTGAATAGCTGAAATGAAATTATACTTCATTTGCAATGTTACTGTACCTAGTCATTGCCAGCACAGGCTGGCCCTCCTCCCAATTAGTTGGAACTGGTAAGGCTTGCCTGCCTGGGATGTGGTGCCATTGCCTGCTCATCAAGGGCTCCCTCTTGCTTTTTCTATGAGTCTCCAGACAGGTGTTTCTTTAGCATCTATCCCCAAGAGCCAGCTGTGAGCATGATCTCTGACTCCTTAGTTGTTCTGAAGCATGTGTGAAGAGGAAAGAGTGTTCCTGCAGTAGAGTCTGCTGTAGGGCCCTCTTCATGGCCCTACGGGGTATTCTAGAATGTCTCATAAAATTATCTTCTGGGCAGAGACATAGCACTACCTGGGACAGTCACGTTTCTTTTTTTTTTTTTCTACCAAAATTCATAGCTTCTGTCCAGAGTAATATTTTGAAAATTTTGACAGCAAAAAACAAACAAGCCAAGAGCTAGAAAGTTCCTCTGGTGAAATTGCCTTTCAAATCATGCCTGGTCTGAAATGTAGCCTGAACCATGGGATCTTTCCTGCAGCCTTAGCAAGAGCGGTTACTCAGTAATTGCAAGGAGCTTACACTTGGCATTCTTGTCTCATTTCTTTTGCTATAACAAATGCCATAACAGAAAACAATGAAGAGAAAGATTTGTTTGGCTTATAGTTCCTGGTAACAGTCCATCATTTTGGGGAAGTCAAGGCAGAAACTCAAGTATTTGGTTACACTGTATCCACAGTCAAGAAAAGAGAGAAAAAAACCCTCCCCCAATTCTACCTGCTACTTTCTCTGCTAGCTTTCTTCATATTCTTTCAGGGTTTAGCCTAGGGAATGGTGTCACCCACAATAAGCTGAGTCAGTTGACAATCAAGGCACAGACAAGCCCACAGACCAACCTGGCTAGTTGTGGCAAGTTGAATTTGCAAATTAAAAACATGTTATTACACTGTGAGGCATCACACATGATTACAGTTCTCCCTCATCACATACATGCAAAGCAAGAGGAAAGAAACAGAGTCCCTCATACCAATATCTGCTGCAGAAGCATCAGCAGCTTTGGGGTGTCCAAAATGCTCATTCCAGACTCTCTCTGATGCATCCTACTTTCATTTGAGAGACAGACAGTAAGTAAACAGTATTGATGAGCTATGTGGGGAAAAAAAGTGCTGCCACTGAGCCCAGGCCGGACAGTGGTGGCACACACCTTTAATCCCAGCACCTGGGAAGCAAGCAGAGGTAGGCAGATCTCTGTGAGTTCAAGGCCAGCCTGGTCTACAGAGAGAGTTAGTTCTAGGATAGCCATGACTACAAAGAGAAACCTTGTCTCAAAAAAATAGGGGAAAAAAGGCAACATGGAAAATGTAGGTTCTTTGGGTAAAGACAGGATGGGAGTTCTGAGATGAGCTAGCCTAAGCCTGTGTCTTTATAACTGTGGTGCTAGTGGTGGAACCCAGGGCCTTGCTCACAGTAGGCAAGCACTCTACCACTAAGCTGCATGCCCAGCCCAAACTGACCTATTTAAAACTATAAGCAGAAGCCTGACCAGGCATGGCAGCATGTCCCTCAAATCCTTGTGCTCAGTAGGCTGAGGCAGAAAGACCACAAGTTTAAAAGGCCAGCCTGTGCTACATAGCAAGATCTGTCTTAAAACAACCAAGACAAAAGCAAAACCTAAAAAGGACCCAGAAGCCTGTTTTTATTTGACATATGAATGATACTTTTTATTAAGGTAAGAGGATAAACTTCATCCATACAAACTAGCAAATTTCATTCCCCACTCTTTCTGTTGCTGAGGAAAAGCCCTGTTTGTGACGTGCCCGCTCTTCCACATCATTTCTGAAGTTGTGTGTGGGAAGGCTTCTTTATGCAGGAATGCAAACAGGTCTTGTGTAACCGGGTCTTGAGTAAGCACCATTCAGCAGCCATCACCTGCTTCCCCAAGCTTGCCTCTTTCCTTGTTTCAATTTACTTGCAGAGAAGACTCAAGAGTAGTGCCCCCCCACATCTGTCTCCACTTGCCACTAATTTCAGGAGTTCACTACCCTCACCCTGAGGAGCAAAGCCATCATCTGGTTTGCTATGTGGCCAAGAAAGCACCATATCCAATCCCCGGGCAGAGGTGAGGGGTAGAGGCTGGCAGAGACCACTTGGGGCAGTAGCAACCAACCACTGCCTGGGACCAGCGTATGAAGATCTAGAGAGGGCAGAAGCTCGTAGTGCTGGTTAAGGAAGGATCTGAAGAAAGAATGCAGAGTAGATATTTGTAAGGCAGCCTGACGGGCTGGGAAGTAGCTGAGGACAGGGCTCCACCACCAGCTCCTCTCCTGTAAGTGTACAGGACAAGGCCTTGTCCTCAGAGTTGGGCTTGGAAGTGGCTCACATGCTGGCAACAGATGTGGCAGCCAGAAAGGATGTCTTCTGTTGGGTATATGCAGCCCTGATCAGAGGTACCCAGATGTCCTGGCTGTCCGCTGTGTCTCCTCTACCATGCTAGACATGTACTGTCCTAAACCACAGTGGGAGACCCTGAGATACAAGGACTCAAGATAAAGACTTGACCCTGATAGCTCAGTAATGAGGCTATTGTGAGATCAGTACCAGGTCAGTGGTCTAGGGTGATGATGATGATGATGCTTCCCTGATCCCATCCACGAGTGTCCTCCAAAGGTCTGGTTTAGAAGAGAGATGTTTTAACTCTGACACCTAGCCCTTTGTGTGTGTGTGTGTGAGTGTGTGTGTGTTGTGTTGGACATGGTATACCCACATCAGTGTGTTTGAGTATTGTCTTAGTTAGGGTTTGCACTGCTTGAAGAGATGCCATGACCAAGGCAACTCTTATAAAGGGCAACATTTAATTGGGGCTGACTTACAGGTTCAGAGGTTCAGTCAGTTATCATCAGGTGGGAGCATGGCAGTGTCCAGGCAGGCATGGCACTGGAGAAGCTGAGAGTTCTACATCTTGTTCTGAAGGCAAACAGAGAAGACTGACTTCCAGGCAGCTAGGAGGAAGCTCTCAAAGCCTACCCTATCACAGTGATGCACTTCTTCCAACAAGGCCACACCTACTCCAACAAGGCCACACCTCCAAATAGTGCCGCTGCCTGGGCCAAGCATATTCAAAACACCACAGGTATATATGCCACAATACACACAGAGGACAGAGGAGGACATTGGGGATCCTCCTCCATCACTCTCCCTTGGATTCCCTTGAGAGAGGTTTTCTCATTGAAGCCAAAGCTACACTAGTGATTAGCAAGCCCCAGTAATCCTCTCATCTCTGAGCCCAGCCACACTTCCATTTCACTAGGCCAGTTTCTCTTTTGCATAAGTGCTGAGGATTCAAAGCCAGGTGCTTGTCTTTATAGAGAAAATGTTCTTACCCACTGAGCTAAGCACCTTGTCTGCTGGTCCTTTCACTGGGATGGATGCTGTAAATAGTATCAAACACTTTGCTGGGTGCTCGTTCTGAAAATGGTTTTGGCCTGTAGAACCTGCAGGTCCTTGAACAATGCTCCTCTGTTCTTGGCTTGACTTTAACCCATGGCTACCTGAATTATCCATAGACAGCCTGAGCATGCTCTTCTCAGAGGATATAGAGCCTCACCAAGGGCTTGCTTGGGACTAGCCTCTTGCCAAATTGCAGATGACCCTTCCACTGGCCAAGGGATCCAGAGCCTTCGCTTTCCAAGGAAAGCCTTGGAATTCCCATTCTCCTGTACATTCATACCTTCTCATCTACAGGATAGAAATCCAGAGTGGAAATGCTCTGGCCACCTCACTTCCTCTCATGGTACCCTGAGTCCATAGGATCTGTATTCCAATGGGAGAACCAAAAGCTCATGACAGGAAGAGATGCTTGCCTTTGGCAAGGCTTGGGTCAGCCTTCCATTTCACTAGGCTATTGAGAGCAGGCCATGAAAACCAGATGAAACTCTAGACAAGCACAATCCCTGCCACAAATGTTTCTGAGAAGTTCAGCAATTCTATAACCTCCATACCTTGTCTCAACTGCACATGGAAAGGATAGAGCAGGCCCATCTAAAAGCCTGGGCCTGGGCTTGTGTCTCCTGCTACTGAAGCCTGCCATCTCCATTTCTGGCTACACACATGCATGATATTTCTTCCATGTTGAGCCAACCCTATCAGCAATGGGGAGTCCTACAGAATAGACCCCTTCGTATTGAATAGAGGTAGTTGAGTGCAGACTGACACCTGCTCTCTCGGCAGTCACTACACCTGACTCTAGGCCAGTTTCTCTTTTGCATCTTGGCATCCACTTCTCTCCCTTCCTCCCTGGGGAAACTCAGCCCCAGGCTGGGCTCCAGCTCTCTCTGCTGGTGGGTGCTCCCTCGGATGCCACAGGGAGACCCCACAGATGTGCATCGTGGTGCATCTAACTGATGCGAGCTGCTGCCCCGGGAATACACCTCTCTTCTCCGACAGCAACTCACTTCTGCATCACCACAGACTCCACGCTCCACACAGGGAGGAGCTGCCTCAAACTGACTGCCCACTGTGAACCCAGACAGTGGCACAGATCCTGGGTCCAGACTCCATGCAGTGAAGAACTACTTTTGATTGATTTTCCCCTGTGAGCCCAGACAATAGCACAGAGCCTGGCATACACTGAGCTCTCAATAAACACTTGTTGAATGAACAAACGAAATAATTCTTCTTGGACACCTGTGTTCAGAAGCATCCATAGTGATGCTTAGCTCCTGGGTGATGAAGATCAGCAGAGAAACCTATCACCACACTCCAAGCAGAGGTTTCAAGACTGGAGGCCCTGGACCCTACACTCATCACACAGAATGTCCTAAGATGTATGATGTCTCCAGCATCTCCCAAGCAACAACACAATGTCCAGTCTTCAGCAGGTAAGCTTCCCCAGGATTTATTATGCTAAGAGCCACTGTCTCTATGTCTATGTCTCAGAAGTATCTGAAATTGCCAGATCCACCTCTGTATCACAGCCTAGTCCACTTCTCCTCCACACCTAGGATATCTCTGACCATGTGTGATCTGTTTCTCAGTAGCAGGAGCTGACTTTTTTTTTTTTTTAAACAAGTGTAGGTGTAGGTGCAGGCTTTCTGAGAGAATTCTCATTTGAAAACCAAGTCTCCTCTTTCTAAGGAAAAAGAGATTATCATCTGCTGACACAGCCTCCTGGGTCATAGATGAGGTGGCTTACCTGAGAGCAGAGGTTAAGCAGTCAATGAGATTGTGGGGAGACTCCCAAGAGGCTATTGCCCTTGATACTGGGAAACACAGTTGGAGAAGGTGACAGACTGCTACAAAAAATGGAAGGCCATACCAGATGCTTTTTTCCAAGCCAGCAAGCACATCCAGGGCAAGGTGCAGCTCACACAGGGCCAGCATGTCCTCTGCAGAGCCTGGGTAACAGGGAGATCTGTGTGCTGGTACGCAGTCACACAGCAACACGGTGCCTTTAGCGCAGCAGTAGAACCATGGTGGGGTGCTCTGGTGGTGTGGTATCGCCTCACTTTCTGTGATACCCCCCTAAGAGTAGCAGTGAGCACTGTTACCCTCATTTTTCACTTGAGGAAACTGAGGCTCACAGAGATGTACTCATTTATTCAACATTAAAACGCGTGTCAGTGGCAGAGCTGGAGCTGAAACCCAGGCAGTCTGGCTTCTGCAGATGTGTTTTGCCCTTTTCTTGCTGCATACAGGGTGATGGCAGCCAGAGGGTGATGGCAGCCAGCAGCACCATAGCTGCCCAGTGTGCTCTGATGAATGCTGTCCCTAACTTTTCTTCATCAGATCCTCAAGGAAAACTGCCTCTGTCTTTCTCTTTAATTGCTTTGGAGTGACATGTGTAATTTGTTCATCAGAAGGAGAGTGTGTGAACACGGCACTATGCATTTCCACAGGACCACATAGAAAGAACTCATGGCACCAGCAGAATGTGTTTTATTTATGTATGCTTATATTTTATGCATAAATTGTCTGTGCATGTGTGTGTACGTGCACATGTGGAGGCCAGAGAACAACCTCAGGTGTCATCCTTAGGAATCTTTCTCAACTCTTTTAAATTCTTTTGTAAAGCAGGGTCCCACATTTGCCTGGAGTTCACCAATTAGGATAGAGTGGCTGGCCAGTGAGCCCCAGGGATCCTCCTGTCTCCACCTCCCCTGTGCTGGAATCACAAGGGTATGCAACCGCCCCCACCCCAGCTTTCTGTGGATCAAGCTCAGGTCTTCATGACTGTGTGGACTTTACCAGCTGAGCTGTCTCTGCAGCCCCTCCAGCCTCATATTTAATAGCTTTGGGGAAATGCAGTTTGATAGCTGTGTTGAGATACCACTTTAGGATATACTGTAAGATAAAATTTGTTTATCTGAGCCAATCAATGACTTTTTTTAGTATAGTTACAGAACCATTCAGTCACTGCTGCAGGCAAATTTTAGAGTGTTTTTATTACCCCCAAAGAAACTTCCTGCCCCTCTGTTCCACACCCTGACTTCCAGCCTGAGGCAATGGCTCTGTCTCCTGTCTCCATGGTTTGCTTCTTCCAGACACTTCATCTGTGTGTCAGACAGCAGGGGCTCCTTGTGTCTGGTTCTCCATGAGCACCAGTCTCTGAGTCTTTCTCATGTTGTGTGTGTCAGCCCTTTGCTCTTCTATGCTGTGAGAACATGTCCCATTGTATCTGCCACTTTTTAATGGCTCTGTCACCTGCCATGCTTTCATTCAGTGGGCCGTGTGTCCCCTCCTTTGGATGGAAAAAGGAACTGAATCTTAAAGAAATCATATGCCCTTGTTTGAGACATCATAAGCAGAGTTGGGCTAGCCCCAGGCTAATGGCTTCTGTTTGATTTACCCGCACGTTTATTTAGCATCCCTTATGTGCCCAGTGCCATGCTGTGAGCAAGGTGCACTCAGAGCATCCACTGTGGGACTCTCGTTCTCTAGGAGGGAGGTGAATAGCAAATAAGTGATTCAAAATGAAAAATGCTAGGTGGTGATTGGTAATATGAAGGAACATAAATAAAATCCTGTGAGAGGCCAGCAAGATGGCTCAGTGAGCAAAGGTGCTCAAGACTGATGACCTGAGTTACCTCCCCAGGGCATACATATAGACTCCATAGACATGCCCTTTGACCTCTGCACACATGTTGTGGATGCTGTCTCTCAAGTAATAATAATGATGATGATGATGATTATTGCTATTATTATCTTTATTAAAGATCCTGTGAGAACTGTAACAAAAGTGTAGGGGTTTTTGTGTTTTTTGGTTTTGGCTTTGGTTTTTTGGTTTGTTTGGTTTTTTGTTTTTTGTTTTTTTAGCATTTTCATTTTACCTAAACCCTTTCTCAAAAATTTCACCCAGCATCAAGTGCTTAAAAGTACTTAAAAGGTGTAGTGACAAAGTCTTGCCATCCTAACATTCAGAAAGCTGAGACAGGAAGATTGTTTTAAGTTCAAAGACAGCCTGTGCTACCAGGTTAAAATCCTGTTTGAAAAGGAAAAAAATATTTTTTATGTGGAAAATGTTCAGACTTGAGACTCGGTATTTGAGAATCTTTTTCTCTATATTGTTTAGGGATTTAGTCACAACTACAAAATCTCTTATGGGTAAGGTAGCTTCAGCTCATACTCTATGGGGGTTATTACAAGACCCTCCCAACCTCCATGTCCCTCCTTGTCCCTCCTATCCCCACTCCTGCCTGGCAAGGAAGCCTCCTTCCTACTCTGCCAATCCAGGTCAGTGCAGAGGCCCCAGGAGCCTGGAGCTGAATGGGATCAGTGTGTGAGAGCAAATTACCCCAGTTATCTGGCCATGTAGAAGGCTGCAGCACTGCCTTTCATGAAAAATTAAAACCTTGTCCTGATCTGATGGGAAGGAATGGATGAGGCAGCTTGGGTGCAGGGGGTTCAGCTATTTGTGCATCAGGCAGACGATAAACTGCGTGTTTCCCTGACTCCGGGGATCAATGGAGAATGTTAAAGAGAAAAACCACAGAAGAAATTAAGATTAAATTTGCAAGCCCCATAATATTGGGCCTGCATTCTAACAACAGCAGCAAAATGAGACCTGCTCCTAAAAATGCATTATTTATTTCTGCCTGTTATCATGGTGACAGATGCTCCTCCCAGAGGCTCGAACCCAAGCGGGTTATGGAAGGAGACCAGAGACAGACAACCAGCTCACGGATACAGTTAGAATTTCAGATGAGCCATGGAAGCTGCGGTTTTAGACTGTTCTGTGGACCATCCTGCCATAAATTGTGAGGATGAAGGCAGCTGAGTGAGTCGAAGTCCAAATGAGGCCACAATGTGCTCTGTACACAGCATAAATTTTATTAAGAGGGGGGAAAAAACAGGGTTGGTTATGCGGCTCATCCCCGAGTTTTTCATTAGTAGAATCTTAGGCATTGTGAGTGGTTTGGGGTTCAATGGGGACCTTCTACAGAAGAGCATAATTTGCTTCCTAATGAAATTCACTCACAGTGACATGTACAAGGGAGAAAGTGTAAAAGAGAAAGCCATCCTGCTGGTGTCAGTGGCTGGCATCTGCCTCCAATGCCATTGCTGTGGAAGTCACAAAGACCAGGAAATGAAAAGTTTACAGTAGTTGAAGTATCAAATGTCCCCAGTTCGAAGTCTCCGTTAGGACCCACAAACAGTTAGCGATTATCCAGGCAAATTTCTATCTGAAGTCTCTGGGAAACTGATGTTTCTCGTGGTGGGGGAAAAGAAAGGATTTTATAGAGTTTTGAAGATAACATTTGAAGAAGAGTCTTAGGGACAGGTTGCTGTCCAGGGCAATTAAAATCTCAGCCATTTGTCTCCTGGGAGAAGAGGCAGCAACAGAATGGTCAGAACGTTCTCCCTAGGTCCTTCCTGAGGGGACACATTCTGGAGCCCTGCTGAGAGTAGATGTTTGGAGGTCACTCAGTGTAGTTTGAGTCCCAGCCCTGATGGTCTTGAACAAGCCACCTGGTCTCTCCAGCCTCAGTTTCCCTCCTCCTCAAGTGTAATAAAACCCTCTCCCCATAGGTCTAAAAGGATGTAGTGAAATGCAGGAAACTGTTAAAGGCTGGATAAGAAGTATAGAGTGCCTGCCTTGCATAATGGCAGACTTCTGAACAGAACTAGAAGAAACAGAATTTGTTAGAACAGGGCCAAAGAGATATATTGTTGGCTGAAATGCTTGCTGCACAAGTAGGACGACTGACTTTAGGTCCCCAGGACTCATGTAAATGTTCACACCTGTAATTCAAGCCTCAGAAGGAAGAGACAGAATCCCCAGAGCAAACTGCTAGTGAGACTAGCTACACTGGTGAGCTGTAGGTTTGATTGAGAGACCCTGCCTCATTGAATAAAACGAAGGGAGGATAGAGGATTATCTGATGTCAGCCTTGGGCACACACACACACACAAACTCATACACACTCATACATGCACACATACACACATGTACACACAAAAAATAACAAAAGAAGAGAAAGAGTAAGAAAATGGTAGAGTGGTTTATTGGTTGTTTCTGAGAAATTTAACTCCCTCTGCTTAGAAATTAGAGTCATATTTTCAAACACTAGCTGACAAAACCAGAAACTATCAACTGATTTGAGGAATATGTTTTAAAAACCTCTCGTTTTCTCTTCTCTTTTCCTTTTCTTTCAATCCCTTTCTCCTTCTCCATCCTTCCTTCTTTCTTTCCCACCTTCCTTCTTCTGTCATTTTTAACAGGTAGCTAAGCTTTAAACAAGAATAGTGGGCAGACATGTACTATAGAGCTCTTGGTTCCTTGAAAAGAACACAATGGCTGAATGTGAGTGAAATGGAAGCACTTTTGTGTGCCAGCCCCAGCCCAACCCCATGCATTGAGACACTTCTGGGAAAACCATCATCATGGGGCAACCTTCAGAAGAATAGGTTAGCTTATGCAGATCTGCCTGATCTAAAGATGAAGTAAGATTCTCTGATCTCAGTCGTAGGGACTGTGTATCCCCGGCCCTGGCTTAGCTTGGTTCTTGGTCCTGTCATTTCCCAGGTTCATATTGTGAGGCATAAGAGACAGCTTGGGCCTCAACCTTTCAGTTACAAGTTATATCCATGTAGTAATCTACAACTTACTCACCAGATGGTCTACTGAGCTGGGCCAGTGAGGTCCACTGTCCATAGAAAGGACAACCTCTGGCTTCGAAATAGAGGAAATGTGGTTGAGTAGAGTAACTCGAAAGGTCATCGAGGACATTGTCGTCGAATAGAAAGCACTGCCGGCTCAGAGATGGCTCACACACGGGTGAGGACGGCCCATCTGACATCTGATGCTGTCTTCTGTGGGATGGTTTACCAAGGAAGTAAGTGGCCATCCTATAAAAATTTCACAGGATAATTTGTTCCTCCACAACCTCTCCCTGGCCAGCTTTTCCATGTCAGTCATGAATATTTATGTCTTGTCTTCTTGAAATGCTTAGAAGAGGAAAAAACAAACTTTGCTCTGTCTTAAATTTTTCTGAGACATAAAAGTATTGGTATAAGGTGACAACAAGGTCCGGCTAAAACCAGGGGCTTGGAGGGAGCAGTGTTCAGGTGCTGTGCGGTAGTTGCTAGGGAGACATAAACAAACATTTGTTCAGCCCAGGTAGGGCACTGGCATCAGGGTAAAGAAGTGGTTTCACCCAACTCCAGCTTGATGAGGCAGAGTTGACGGATTACTTACAGAAGAATGGGTGACTCTGCTGTTTCTCTGAAAGGCCCACCCCAGCATTGGGTGGGGACTCAGGAAAGCTGTGTAACTGAAACTCCCTGCACAGCTCCCAAGCTGCACCCACTCTCTCCCTAGAATATATTGATCACTTTGATGACTTTAGGAGAGGGGCTTGTGAATCTTGTAAGTTTCTTGTATTTTCTGAGGCCCATGAGTTTCCTTAGCTTCCAGAGCATTATAACACACCTCCTGCCCTCGAGTTTCAATCAGGAGGGAGCTGCCACACACCAGACAGAGCTCAGTCAGGACTTCAAACCTGAGCGAGGCACAGCATGGTGGCATACTTCTAGGCCAGCTTTCTAGAGACCCAGCTGGAGGCTCATTTGAGAGTTCAGAAATTTGAATCAGTCTAGCAAGTTAGAGAGACCCTATCTCAAAACAAGTAAACAAACAACAATAACAAAACCAGGATGTTGTGAGGCATACATGAGAGAAGGCAAGTGCCCAAGATGTATTAGTAACTGGCTGTCTTATTCTACTGTGGCTTTTGAAATTCAGTTTAATGGAATCAACCTTGTGATAGATGCTAGATGCTTCCAGAGCTTTAGGGTCACTTCCATTTCGTTTCCCTCTTACTCACCAAGTCTCTCTTCTGGGTTTTTACCATCTCTGCTCTTCTCCTCAATGGTCTCCTCACACTCTCCTGCTGGCCTTAAGTCACTGTCTTTGCCTTTCCTTCTGTCCTTTCTCCTCCTCCCCTTTCTCCTCTGCCTCCCCCTCCCCATTCCTCTCCTCTTCTTTCTCTTCCTCCTCTTCCTCCTCCTCTTCTTCCTCCTCTTCTTCCTCCTCCCCCTCCTACTCCTCTTCTTCCTCTTCCTCCTCCTCTTGTACTTGCTTTCTGCCACAGGCATGCGCACACCCACTGCACCACCCTAGCGCCTCTTCAGAGAGTCTTTCACAGGCTGCCCTCCACCCCCACGCAGACTTTGCTCTGCTGTTTGGAGTTACTAGAAAGCAGGGGCTGTGTGCACACATGCTGGCAGGGTGGCTCATGCACCAAGGCAGACTCATTCCCAAGCAAATTCTCTGAAGCAAGGGGAAGCTGATTATGCGGGACCACTCCAAATTCAATCTGCTGGTTATGTTATCACTGGAGCCCGTGATGGAAGCACTGCCCGATAATTCAGACTTGCCTATTACTTATTCTTTATCTAGAGGAAATAAAGAGAAACAATTACCTTGGTGTGACATTCTGCCATCTCTACAAAGCCACCTTGCACCCGAGACCTCGCCAGCAGCTGGAATAACGAGTTAAATGCTAAATATTTCATGGAGAAGAGTGGTGGGGCTATTGAAAATAAATTTAAAAGACCTTCATGTATTCTGGTCATATATCCCTGGCATAAAACTCCTCCAGAGATAAAATGACTTTCTGACAGGCGGGGCTGTGAGAAGGCAGAGTGAGGGAGGTGGGGGAAAAGAATCCTGAGGAATCCTGCAACCTCGGGGTGACACGGCAGCGGGGAGCAGCGCTGGAAAGGCATCTTGGAAGTAATTGAGGCTGGACTGTTACTGCAGAGCCCTTTTCAGTGATGAATTCTAAATTATGAGTGACACCTTGTTATGTCCCCTTCCTGCCCACCTGTTGGCAGACTACTAGGAAAACCAATGCAGATGTTATCATGCTGGACAAACTTCTCAGGAACCCAGCCTGGAGCTTAAGCTCAGTTGAGAAACGTGTCCTGTGGCTCCCAGATTCTTCCGGACATAAATGTCCAATTCACTGGATCCTGGACCCAACCAGGGCCAGATGTAAATCTGTGAACCTTTGAGACAGGAGCACATACTCTTTTATTTTCTTACCATTGAGGACCATGGAACCCTAACATGAGGAGGATGCTGGGGCCACAAGATGACATCAGCTGCTCAAGGAATGCTGGGACTGAAAATCTTCCTATGGATGCTGGCAATAGCGAAAGTTCCAAAAGTTAAAATGACAGGACTTGGTCTGAGGAAATGGATTCCATGGACAAAGTTTTTGCCACACAAGTATGAGGCTCAAAGTTTGGATCCCCGGAACTCATGTAAAATCTAGGCAGGTATAACAGCTACCTGTAATCCCAGCATTCAGGAGGAAGAGATGGGATCTCTGGGACAAGCTGCTTAGCTAGACTAGTCAAATATGTGAGCTCTGGGTTTTTTGTTTTTTGTTGTCATTGGTATTTTTTCTTTTGTTTTGTTTTCTTTTCTTTTTGACAGACCTTGCTTCAGTAAAGCAGAAAGTGGGCAAACAGTACTCCTGACATCAACTTCACGCATATGTAAACACACATGCACCCATACACGCTTGCACCTACACATGTGCTAACTTTGACACAAATTACAGGACTAGTTCAATCAGAGGATTAGCCAAAGCTACAGAGAAACTGCTGATGTTTACTGCCTTGAAAGGAAATTACTAAGAAAGGAGGGAGATAATTTAGCAGTAATCATGGGTATGCTGGCTCTTCGCACTGACCCTGGCGTTCACAGCTTTTGCTCACTGCATCAAGCATTCTTGGCAATTAAATGTGCTTGCCTTATTAATGCCAGGGCCAGGGAGCAGAAAATGAAGGGCCTTCATCGCAAATAGCTGCCTAATGTTGTACTGCCTGCCTATAAGTCAGGGAAGCTGTGGGCCTCTGCACATCCCTGTGCACGGATCGCCTTTGATGACAGCTGCAAAATAGAATTATTGACACAGATGAGCAAAGCCTGACATTTTCTGCTGGTCTCCGCACTTTTCCACTGCATAGGTGGAGCTGGGACACTCCTCCATATGAACCAAAGATGCAATAGCCCTTCCCCACAGTCTGAGCCTGTCTACAGAGAGTGCTGTGTGCTCTACTGAGCCCTTAGTGAGAATATGAGCGAGTCTCCTCTTGTCCTTTTTCCCTTGGGCACTGTGAGTTGAGATGCTGGACATGGAATAAGAAAATGGTTCGGGGGCCAAAATCTGAACCATGGAAGGATCGTGAGACTGTCTAAGACCCCAGTTATGAGGAGAGCTACCTATGTGGAAGATGCCAAAGGAGGTGTCACATTCCCCATTTCCCTGAAGATGAGGACCAGATCTTTGCATTTTCCTGATTCTAGGACAAGAAGAGACTATAGCAGAAATTGAAGCAAGACCTACTATCTGCTTTTTTTTTTTTTTTAAAACTGGAGTTGGGAATGGGCATGCTAGTCCACTGACAAGATTTCTCTAAAAGGGTTCTTACCCTCTCTAGAGAGTATTAACATATAAGACATTGCATTTAAACATATCTAGGGAAGAGCATTGCTCCCATAGCTGAGGAGTGGCCCCACTTAACTCTTGACTCCAAAACCACTTGGCAGCCACATCAAGGCTGCCGAGGTAGCCTTTCCCTACCAAGTACACCTGATCAGAGCTGAGCCTAGATTTGCAGGAGCCATAGAAGGGACATGCTGTGTGCAACAGGGAGCCACAGTGTCCACCTATAACCAAAGGCTCAAGCCTTGCTGTGTCCTGCTAAAGCTTTGCAGATGGGGCAGCATGGAACTGGAAGGCTGCCAAGCTTCTGACAGGCTTTGACATGTCACCTCTACAGAGCACACCATTGATTTTTTTTTCTTTTCAAATCAGAGTTTCTCTAATAGTCTCTGGAAGCTGGAACCAGAGCCCTAGATGAGAGCATGTTGGACAGGCAAGGTTATCTTCTCTTGAGAGAAAATCGACAGGGCGGAGAAGTGTCTAAAGCAACTGGGAGAGGGAAGTCGGTCAGAACCTGACCAGGGTGGTGCACTCTGCAGAAGTCAAATGGTGTTTGCTAAGAAAGAGAGATCACGGGCAGAAGCTCCCCTGCCATGACGCTTGATATTTTTCTTCTGAATAGGAAGGGTGTTGAAACAGGGTCTTACTATATAGATGGCTGGCCTAGACCGCACTATGTAGACAAAGCTGGTTTCAAACTCAGAGAGAGCTACCTACCTCTATCTCCTGAGTGCTAGGGTTAAAGGCATGTGCCAACATACCCATCTTCCCTACCGTAGCCCATCAGCATGGATCCACATAAGGGAAGCAGTGAAGGAGGCAAGATGGCAAGGAACTAGGTTCAGGGCCAATGGCATGGCCTGAGGAACCATGAGAAAATCCCATCCCTGTTCCACCTTGTGATATTCCTCTGTATTCACCGACTCAGATGCAATGGCCAAAATCTGCCTACTCTCTGGCCAACATAGTCATAGCCTCCCAATACTGGTCTATTGGATGATTCTAAAAGTCAAGGATGGGGCCTGAAAAGATGGCTTAGTAATAAGAGCAGTTGCAATTCTTGTAGAGGTCCTTGGTTTGGTTCTTAGCACCCACGTGATGGCTCACAACCTTCTGTAAAAGCAGTTCCAGAGGATCCAATGCCCTCTTCTGGGGCACATGTGGTGCACAGATGTGTGTGCCAGCAAATGTAAGAATAAATAAATCTTACAGCAAAGTTAAGGATAACCAGAACCTGGGACTCAGTGCAAATAGTCAGACTTCCATGTCATACCTAGAAATTTTGACCTCAGGGCAGTTGAGTCAAATTTTGGTATTCTCTTTCCGTATCTGGGCATCCCGTAGTCTGGTCCTCCACACTGCACTGTCCCAGAATGCCTCCGGCTATCTCTTTAATCAGCACCTGCCTTGTTTTCCTGGCAGCCTCTCTTCTGGAACCTCTTTCTATTTGTTTGTTCCAGTCTAGAACTTTTTTATCTGTTCTGCCCTTCCCAAGATAGCTTGTATTTTGTTTGTTTAGTTGTTGTTTATGCTTTTCAGTTTTCTGGAGCACACTTGTATTATTTTAAAAAAACAAAATAGAATAACAACAACCAAAAACAAACAAACAAAAAAAAACCCACCATGCTTAGGGGCTCAAATGTCTGTCACTCAAATGTCTAAAATTCTTTGTTGTCTTCACACTTTATTGATCGGACAAAGAACCCCAGTATTCTTCCTAGTCAAGAGAACACTGTCACAGTCGATGACCTCCTGTCTGCCCAGGGTACACGTTGCATACTCATGTCACAGCCTGTCATCCCCCTGAGGTGTCAGAATAGAGGCAATTTTACTGCACACAATAATTATGGAACCAGACTCCTTCTCTTGTGTGGTTTCCAAAGTCACTGGATGAGGGCAGAAGATGTTGTGGGCACAGCCCCTGGCTTGTAACTAGCTCCACTCAGAAATGATCCCGAATCCCATTCCCATCCTTACCTCTCTGGATAGGTCACATGGCCCTACATAAATACAGAGGGAGTGGTAAGTAAGTCTCTAGGAAGAGAAAATCACACTCTAATTCTGTCATCTTTAAGCAAGCAGTGTTCCTGGTGGAAAGCCAAGGGATCCCTGGAGCCAAGGGACGATCTATCAGTGCAGAGCTCACTATGTGAGCATAAGGATCTGAGTTCTCATGCCCAGCACCCACATAAGAGGAGCACACAGGGCATGTGTCTGTAAGTCCAGTACAGGGGATGGGAGCAAAAGAGATGTGTACCAGCCAGCCAGCCAGCCAGCCTAGACAATTAGTGAGTTCCAGGTTCTGTGAGAGGCTCTATCTCAAAATCCAAGTGAATAGCCATCAAAGAAGACACCCAGTATCAACCTCTGGTGTCCAGAGGCCTCTATAAACATGCACCCTCACTCACACATGCACAGACCCACATATTCACAAGGAGGGGAGTGTGTGTTACATATGTATATGTGTTCTGCACTGCCTCTTGTTCCTTATGGGTGGCCCATCGAGTTTATTTGAACCGTATTAGAGCCATCGTGTCTCAATCCATTTAGGCTGTCTGTATCAGGATATCGTGAACAATAGAAATTTCTTCCTTGGGCTGGAACTTCCTTGGTTAAAAGTGACTACCGCCAAGCCTGACGGTCTGAGTTCAATGTGTGGAACCCACACGGTAGAAGAAGAGAACTGATTTCAAGTGGTCCTCTGACCTCCACATGTGAACATGTGTCTGTACGCTCTCATGCATGTGCATACATGATCTAAATCAATTACAAAGAAAGGCATTTACTTCTACTGGAGGCTGAGAAATGAGGTGCTGACAGATTGCTTGTCTGGTAAAGATGGCACCTGCCATCTGTGTCTTCGCATGGTGGGAGGGGTGAGGTATGTCTCTGGGGCATTTTGAATAAATGCATTGTTTCCATTCGTGAGGTCTCTTCTTTCAACAACTGCAGCCCCCCCCCCACCCTACACCAATCTTCTTAAAGGTTCATGAGTGTCACACCAGTGATTCACCCCCATGCTGTGCCCAGGCATGAAGATATGGCAGCTGAAACACGTGCCTCTAACACAGACACTCGATAGTCAAGAAAAGTGATAGTAAATGCAATATTTTATAAATTAAAATTAATGCAAAAAAGTCCACAGTGAACGAACTAATTAATACCCTTGGTGTTGTGAAGTTCTGCAAGGACGTGTCTGGCTTTAAGGCTTTAGTGGTCATTCCATGTGTTTTCCACAACCTAGCTCTACTTATCCATCCTCATAGGAAAGGCAGGGGTGTGTTTGTGTGTGTGTGTGTTTCTCATATTGGCTTTCTGTCTTTCTGGAAATTTTAATTTCATTTTAAAAACACCCTGGAGCAGTATTTCTTCTCACATACTTTTTTCCCCCCAAAGTTTCTGCTTCCCAATGTATTTTATTCTGTATTCTGTAAAATTCCTTTGGCTTTGTTGCTCAGTCTGAGTACTGAACACTGTGGGTCAGAAACTCATGCTTGGAAAGCACAAAATTTAGTGAGGTCACCCAAATTCAAAAAGATATGAAGCACATGCTCACGCTTATATGCAGATCCCAGACTATGGTGCAGACGTGCACGTATGTGTACAGGTAAGACTGGCTACAGGCTGAGTCTAAACGGGAGACCCGGAGATTAGGGTGTTAGAGGATGAGGAAGGATGGGGGCGTATGCAAATGTCACAAGGGACATGAAAATGAGGAAATGTCATAAAAACATCTAACATCGTGTGCTGATTAGAGAAAAGAAAGAATTCAGGCTTGGGGCTGGGCGGTGGTGGCACACGCCTTTCATCCCAGCACTTTCGAGGCAGAGGCAGGTGGATTTCTGAGTTCAAGGCCAGCCTGGTCTAAAGAGTGAGTTCCAGGACAGCCAGGACTACACAGAGAAACCCTGTCTCGAAAAAAAAACAAAGCAAAAAAAACAAGCAAACACAAAAAAACAAACAAACAAAAAAGAATTCAGGCTTGGGCTGAGGGGGAGGCTCAGCAGGTAGAGAGGGGCTTGCTCCTGAAGAGCTGACGCCCCTGAGTTTGATCTCCAGGGCCTGAATAGAAGAAGATAACAATTGTTGAGAGTTATCCCTTGATTTCCACTCTCATGCTGTGGCTGGTGAGCACATGCGCACATGCACACACACACACACACACACACACACACACACACACACACACACGTAATTAAGAAACAATTCATGTTTATGTTTTCTACACACTTATCATTCATATTCTTGAAGTTCTAGGAAAATGCTTTTCTTCCTTATTCTGTCCTTATTGTATTCTGGGGATATGGGGTTGAGATGGGATCTCTGGGCTAGCCTTGACCTTATAACACACCTGAAGATGACCTTGACTCCGGATCCTCTAGACAGCCTGAGCTAATGTTTTCCTAGTTAGCAGTGTGCAGTGTCTTTGACTCTCCTTTCTACTTCCAGCTCTCTTTCACCCTGTAGATTGCTTCTATGGTTAGGGGTTGTGTTTGGGGTTTGCCATTTTTTGTTGACTCCTCTTTTTTCAGTCTCTTTGGGACCCTACTCTAAGTATTTTTGTGTTATTGGTCCTGTGATTTTTCAGCAGTCCATTCACATACAGGGATGTAGAAGTCCAGACTCTGGCTGGAAATTCTTGTTCCAGGGCAGGACTTGGAAGCTAGCAGTTTTCACTGTATGACAGAGGCTTTGGGTTGGACACTGTCTGGGCTTCCCCTATCTACTACCCTGCCACAGTAAGAAAGATTCTAACTGCCACATGAACCATGCTGGATTTCTGCTCACAGTTCCTTCTCATTTTTTTTTTAACAAAAAGGTTTTATTTGTATTCGTGTGTGTGTGTGTGTGTGTGTGTGTGTGTGTGTGTGTGTGTTGGGGTTTTTGTGCACCTGAGTTCAGTTTCCACAGACACCAGAGGAGGGCACTAGATACTCTGGAACGGGAGTCACAGGTAATTATGAGCCAACTAGTGTGGTGTTGGGAGCTACGCCCAACTTATGCACCAGAGCAGTAAGCACTCTGAACTGCTGAGCCATCTCTCCAGCCCCCGTCCTTCACTTGTTAAGAAAAGAACCCTCTAAGTCCCTTCTCCTACATCAGTGAGTCTTCCATATTCAGATCTTCCCTTTTCCCTGTGCTCATCTTGGTTGCGCCTCTAGGGTTAGGTGTGAATTGGGAGGTGGGCTTGCTGCTCTGCATATGTTCTTGGCTGTGGGCTGTGAACTGAGGCATCCCTCTGCCTCGTGTCCCAGAAAAGCCCTTAAATCCCTTGATCCAAGGAAGCTTCTCTTGCTCTCTTAGTTGTCCTGATTCCTTTTTAAATCCCACTCTGCTGCAGTCTTAGAGGAGGTGAGAAGCCCTGTCATCTGAGGACCTGCACCACTCTTTGAGAGAGCTGCTTTCTGCTTGCTCATCCCTGTCCCACTCCTGGGACCAGCATCTATAAGACCACACTGTATGTTCATATCAGGAAATAACCTCTGATCCTGCCCCTTTCCTGTATCCATCTGCAACCCCAAACAGCTCCACTTTTTACTTCTGGATGTCAAATTTATCTACATTTCTCCACCTTGCCCAAGGCATTCCAGCTTTGTCTCTCTCTATCACAATTGGCCACTGGCCTTCCTCTCTTACCTTCTGCTAGCCCTTTATCCAGAGAGGGTGACCAACCTGAAAGACAGTTAATCTTACCTGTCCTTTCCTATTGCCCATCAGCAACCTCCAAATGCCATCTGGCTTCCTAGCTAACTGGTCCCTTACTACCTTTCTAACTCCTTTACCTACAATTTCTACCACTGACGAAGTTTCAGGGGGTGACCACCAGGATCCTCACAGAGCCTTCGCCTTAACATCTCAGTGCCTGTATTCAGCTTGACCTGCCTCCTCCTCCAGAGCTGTTTTCAAGTCCTGCCTAGCTTTGGGGATTCTGTACTAAACACTCCACCAGGGTGGCTGCTCAAGTCCCAGCTGTACCAAGGAGCTTTGCCCCTTCATAAGCTTTCCTTTATCCATCCTTTCTTGGTACATCTGCCATGCAGCTTGGAGGCAATTTTGTCTTGCACCTAGGTTGTGGTAGTGGGGTGGTGTCCATTTCTCCACCAAGCTGTGGGATCCTCAAAGACAGCCATGTGGCCACTGTCTCCCCATTGTGTGACTTTTCCTGGGGATCTGTGAACAAACATCTGTTCACTCAAGACATCAATGACAGACCCAAGAAATGATTCCTCTCACATCTAGCTTGGTGAAGCAATAAGCTTAGAGAGGTTACTTACAGGACAATGATTCAAAGGCAGCTGCACTACCAGATAGTGCAGGCCAGCAGAGGTGACACTCGGCAGCTGCATCCCTGCAAACCCACCAAGCAGGCAGCTCCACTGAAGAGCCTCCCGCTTCTTTGCAGCAATTGTTCACTCTTTACGTAGCCTGGAGCTTTTTGTAAGTCTTGTCACTCTGAGCTTCCTGAGTTAGGGTATATGGATGTCTCTTCTCTACAGGAAAAAAAAAATGTTTCAACTTGGAAGAAATAGCCATGTGATTATTCTTTCGGCCCTTAAGGCACAGCCATTGATAGCATCACTTGCTAGAACTGAACCACCATACACATAGCCAGGAGCCTAGGTCGGGATGCCATCTCTACCTGTCCCAAGCTGTGGTCCCTGTCACTTCATGACAGTCCTCCAAATCTGGTCTAACCCATCAAGATGGAATTATGGGGAAAGTGTGAAAACCATATTCTCAGCAGCTGTACAAGTCTCTACAGCTCCCTTTTCCATTGTGGGTGTTCCGGGGTACTTTGCTGGTTAGAAGGGGTCTGATGCCCTGGGACCACCATGAAAAATGCCTGGTGCCACTGTGGCAGAAGTAACCGGCTGGTATTTCCATCTTTCCAATGAGTGTGACTGCTAAGAAGCTGTGAAGGGAGGCCTTGGAGTCTGCCCAGCCGCACACTTTTCTGTCCCTGCGATGTGCCTGCCCTTGACAGGACAGGAAAATTAGTCCATAAATTATGAGCCTAGAAGGAAGCTGCCAGTCGCCTCCTGTGTGGTGTTGAGGTTGTCACCTCTGAGCAGCCCACTCTGAAGGCAATTAGTCTAATTGCTTTTGTTATTCCAGAAAACAAATTAAGCCACCCAAGTGTTTCCAGGTAAGGGGGAAAAAAGTCAGTAATGTATAAGAAACATTTAAGGAGTGTTTAGCTCACAGCCAGCAGTCTGAGTAAACAGACACAAAGCCATTGGAGGGACACCAGGACCTTTATGAGGTGAGCAGTTGCTTGGGTAGCAGGGGATCTGAAGCAGACCCTGGAGGCCATTATACTCTTGTCCCCCATTGGGAACTGGCCTGTCTATGGATTCTGCCACTGCCACCTACTTCACTACTGCCCTAGGGCAGGCCTACCTCAGTGGTCACAATTAGTGAGACAGTCACATACACCCCCACAAGCTGACCTCCTTTCCTTCAAACCAGTCACCATCTCTCAGCTACCATGAGAACCGCCAAAGGTGACAGCACCACAAATCAGACTCTTAATAGCTTTGGGGCTTCCTGTAAACTGAGGAACGTCCTTTCGTCTACAGCGTAGCTTCCTGTACACAAGCTTTGGAGACTCCTCAGCTTCATCCTGAGTTTGGTTGGTTGTTGGTTGGTTGGTTCAGATGCTAGGGACAGAATCTAGGGATTGACCAATGCCCAGCAGGTGCTTTTCCATAAAGGTACTACCCAAGCTTTCTCTCATTTTCCCTGTGTGCTTTACACCCCTGTACCTTTGTCCCAATGAATAGGGTCTCTCCCCCCGCCCCCGTGTGTGTGTGTGTGTGTGTGTGTGTGTGTGTGTGTATTTGCCTGCCTGCTTGTGTCCTCCTTGCTCTCTAGATCAAGTATGCTGACTTAGTGTCATCTGCCCTGACCATGGCAGAGCTTGGTGCTTGCAGCTTGTACTCTCTCTTGGCGTCAGCATGAGGCTTCTCTTGCAATGACATCGCTTTGCATCCACTGAGCTCACCATTACCCTATGAGCAACCTGAGTAGGAAGGCACCTGGCCTTGTTCTGTTTGTTCTACCCACTTGCCATGTGGCAGAGTCCGTATGCCATAAGATGAATTTAGTAGGCTCTGGGCGGATGGAGGGCTGAATGGATAGACAGAAAAATAAATGAGGGAATCAAGTGTTATAGGTAAATGCTGTCCCAAGGAAGCCATCCACTTCAGTTCAACTGAAAATTAGAAGCTGCTTGGGTAGGGAGGTGGGGGAGTTGACTGTCAGGGCCTCTGTTGTCTATGTGCCCCTTGGGAATGTGCAGGGGGCAGGAGGTGGTGAGAAGCGGCTCTGAGTGGTAAGCACTGTGAAGGCAGAGGCCTTGCTGCGTCTCCATCCACTCAGAAGGAGTACTACAAATTAGCCATTCTCTTGTTCCTTACCAAGAAGTACACTCCCAGTCTTGCACATACCCCCTACGGAGCTCTGGAAGTGTAGTTGACAGTGCTTCACAAGGTCTAGTCCCCAGGACAAACAAGCCTTTCATGGTGAGCCTATTCTGCATGCCTGTAGGAAGATCTTGAGAAGCAGAGACAACTGTTTTGTCCGTTTTCCCAGCACTGGTGTTGGAAAACTGCCAGAGGGCAGCGCCCTGGCTGGCAGAGTCAGGAGGTCTGTTTTATTGCCAGGATCCAATAGTTTCTCTAACAGGGGACCCAGGCCACCTGTCTTGAAATCTCAAGGGGTAGAGGGCATCTCTTACTCCCATCCTGCTGATAGAATCCCGTGGGATGGGGTCTAGGAACAGGTGTTTGAAAGCATACCCTCTGGGATTCTCGCTCCTGGGAAGTTTATCTCACTGTCTGAGGTGGTCCAGTGCTAGCTAGCCCAAGGATTGCGAACAGTAGACTCAAGAGTTACAATTTGTTACATCGTCTTTACTTTCTCCCGCCTGAGGCTTGTCCTCTTGGAAATCATCCAGGGGCTCAGCTGCCTTCTGCTGTGATCTCAGCGTCCTTAACCTCCAGTCTTTGATCTGCATTTCCTGCTTCTGATGAAACACAACCTGCTCCCCACGCCATCAGAAAAGTACAGTGCATCTTCAGCCAGCCGCAGAATTTCTCAGAAATGCTAAGTGCCTTTTGGAATTTATTTTAGCTACCGGTGCTTTGTCCTGCTTGGGACTAAGGCTTCGTTTTACACCTCAGACTGTGCAGTCCTTCCCTTTATGCCTGCACAACCCTGTCACCCAGACCAGACGATGCTCAGGAGTCTCAACCTGTGCCATCAGCTCACGAACCTCTGAAGAGAATCTGCCTCCTCTGTCAGTTACCCCCCCCCCCGAGGTTCAAGCTTGTGTGAGGTGGGTAAGGTGGGGTACCTTGCCTACTCCCACCCAGAGTAAGTACGAGCTCTGAGCCAGCCCCACTAGTGATGCAGAGTTTGGAACACTAGTAAAGTTTTTTCTTTGGTAAAAATAAACAAAGCAGGCACTTTCTCTAAGGAACTGTGGTTGTGACCAGGTGGCCCGGCCAGGCTCCCGGCTGCGTTCCGCCCGCTTCGGGCAGCCAAGGCAACCAGAGCACCTGTGATGGGGACTCCGGCCTCTGTGGTGAGTGAGCCACCTCTGTGGCAAGTTTCAAAACCTCCGACCCGGGGCCGCAAGCAGGCCTCTGCCAACATTTTCCAGGATGCTGAGTTGGTGCAGATCCAGGGCCTGTTCCAGCGCAGTGGGGACCAGCTGGCTGAAGAGCGAGCCCAGATCATCTGGGAATGTGCAGGGGATCACCGTGTAGCTGAGGCACTGAGGAGGCTGCGCAGGAAAAGGCCTCCGAGACAGAACCACTGCAGCTGGCTCAGAGTGCTGGAGCCTGGTGTTGGAAAAGGCCGACCCACAGACCAGCACCACTGACTCGGCCTCCAGTGAGCAGTTCGGGAACTCCCGGAGGACAAGTGCTAGAGCCCACTGGAACTGGAATAAGCCAGGCCCCACAAGCTATCTCCACCAGATCAGACACTGACCTATGAAGGGTGGGGACATCCTCCCCAAATATTGCAGAGACTTTTGCCAAAGGGCTTATGGAGTTGTAGAAAGGACATCCGAGCAGGCCCTGTCTGGGTAAAGAAAGTGGTAATAAGAATGCCCTCAGTTCAGCTCAGAACCAGCATCTGCTGGGCTCTGCACTTGCGGGACCCATTCTTACCAAGTGAGGCAATACCGAGGTTGCTCATGTGTCAGCCTTTCTGACCTAACAGTGTAACCCAGCTGCATGGCGTTCCCCTGGAATAAAAGTAATATACACTCAAATGCAGCATCTCACCGTTTCTGCCACTGACAGTCACCAGTCACTGTCACCACCCAGCAGCCACGGTCTCTCAGTCTTGTGCCACAGGCCAGTGCAAAGGGGGAAACTTGTTTAAGTGGAAAATAAAAACATTTGCATCGAGAAATAAAAAGCACAAAACAAAAACAAAAAATTACTCCAGCTATTTCTTTCAGACAACTTGTGCTTTGTAAGCTCGAGCTATGCTTGTTTAGGGCGTTTGGTGTTGGGTGGAGTGTATTTCCTTATTATTTTACCAGGAAAATCAGCATGTGCTTAGCATGGTTTGGGTTGGTTTTTGGTTTTCGGTTTTGGTTTTGTTTTTTGTTTTTGTTTTTTGAGAAACAGCAGCATTCCAGTCAGTAACCCAGGCACCTTCACTGTCCCCTCTTTATGCACATGATAGATTCCAGCTCAGACCACAAAATGGGTTCTGAGCTAATGTGTGGTGAGGGGGCACATGACTGAATGATCTAAAGATTTAAGTGAAAACCTTCTATGACCTAGATCTGGGTTGGGAAAAACAAATACAACCACACCTCTTGACCTCTTCCTTCTTCTGGGTGACACAACAATGTGCACACACAAAACTACCTGGCACCCACTGCCACCTGGTAAACACTGGCCAACATATCGGTCCCCCAGCTCTACACAGCCCTGTAACACCCTTACCACTAATGCGGCAAGAACACCTGGTCTGATTGTCTAGAGGACTCTCTTAGGTGTGGATAAACCGATGGGCTAGCACTGGAGTGCACCATTAAACGTACACACAGACTCTGTGGTTGTCCAGATGGGACTGAATTCAACACAGAACAGACTATCTGGCATGTAAGTGCTCAAGGATGCCCTGGTACTCCAGGTGAAGAAGATGGACTTCACCTACCTTTCTAGGCCCTTCCCCATCCTCTAACCTGCTCGCCTAGCTTTCTTCTATTTCCCTATTTGCTGATCAGAGATCTGGCCCATAGGATGGTGTCAGCCACGTTCAGGCCCTCTTCCTTCTTCAGTTAATTGTTCTTGGAAATTCACAGTCACAGCCAAAGGGGTATCTCTAATGTCTCAGACAATTCTTTGTCCTCTTCCTCCTCCTCCTCGTCCTCCTCGTCCTCCTCCTCCTTCTTCTTCTTCAAAAAAGTACTATGTTTATGTATTTGTGTATGTGTGTGTCTATGTGTCTATGTGTGCATGTACACATGTGTACTCGAATACATGGTCATGCCAGGGTGTGCATGTGGAGGACAGAGGACCACTTGTAGGAATTTGTTCTCTCCTTACACAATGTGAGTTCCAAGAATGGAACTCATGTCATCAAGCTTGGTGAAAAGTGTCCTTTACCTGCTCGCCATCTTAACAGGCATTTCTAAGCCTGGTCAGATTAACAATCAGAATTATCGGTCATACCACCCATACCAGCTTTGTGACCATTCCTTCTCCTCATTTGCTCTCTGGAAGCAGCATCGTCTTCCATTTGAATGTCTGCCTGTGCTAACATCAAGATCCTCAATGCTGGCTATTTGAACTTTAATCCTCATGGTGGTATGGAAAACTCAGATTAGCATTTATGTGAAAGTATTGTTCCAGGAGGCTGGGGAGGCTGGACAAAAGGAGAGAAGAGAGATGCACTGAGTGACAGGCTTTTCCTAGATACTAGAAAGAAAAGCAGAGTATAGATGCTGAGGGCAAATGGATGGCCAGTACCTGTAAGGCCTGCTGACACAGGCATGGTGGTGAGGAGGCTAGAGATGGAGCTGTTGGGAGAGTGCTCACCCACTAAATAGAAAGAACTATACAAGTCGAGCATGGTGTTACCACCTGTAGTCTTGGGGAGGTGAATCAGGAGGATCAGAAGTCCAAGGTCATCCTCAGCACCTTAGTAACTTTAAGGCTAGCTATACTACACAAGATCTTCTCAAAAACAACCAACAGCAACAAAAAAGATGGTGAAGGGGTTTTTATTCATATAGCCAAGGCTGTCTAAGGGAGAGAGACATTGGACTCAATCGCAGGTCCCACAAAGACAAGAGAGGTTTGTAGTGAATGTGCAGGGAAAAGGAAAGGTTACATTACTTCAAAGACCTTGGTCAGCAATGGGGAGTAGGGAACTTGACTGAGGGTCAAGAGTGAGGAAGAGAAACTTCACTGGCTTGCAAGCCTGGGATTTCTGGGTAAACTGGCTTGATGGAATTCTTTGCTTAAACTCAAGACAATAAACCAGGGTCAAGGTCCCGTAGAGACTAGGACTCAAAGAAGCTCAGCTAAATCTCAAGCGGATCTTGGTCAGCATGTATCCTTGGAGTAGGAAATGACCTGAGGGGACTATCACACTTTCCATAGGACACTGGAATAGCTACCCCCACAGCCATGGTGAAGGTAAGGTCCTCATATGGATTAAAGGCAGTTGAGTCCCTAAGGTCTAGAACAGCCCTTCTGTCCAAGTGGCATCTGTCAGCCAGGCTTTAGGAAGAAGCTGAGTTTAGACTTTGGCTGTGTGTGAGCTCAAAGCCACTGAGGATCTCAGATTACTGCTCCTGTCCCTGAGACCCATAGCTTGTCCCAGCCCAGGTCCTGAGTACTTTGTCAGTCATCTGTTACCCCAGGTTACAGAAAGCCCCACTCAGATTGGCCCAAATGACTGAAAGAATCATTCTCATGCATTGCTACATCCTTGGTAACAGTCGATCTAAAGCTTGGAACTGTCATTGACATAAAGGACCTGGTTGCTTCCACTCTACCATACTCCACGGGGTGAGTGAACTCTTCACAAGGCCCCTGCACTTGTAGTCAACACACAAACATGGCAGATCCTTCTCTGGTGGGTTCACATTTCATTATTCAGAATAGGATGCATGCCCTGTTCCAAAGCAGTCCTTGGCATCCTAATCTCAATCCCCTTACATCATGCACCAAAGCAAACACCTTCTCTCCTAGGTTGCTTCTGTTGGAGTTTTTTTGTTGAAGCATCTTAAAAAGTCATGTAGAAGGCAAAGACGCCATCAGTTTCCCCTGTCCCTACCAAGGAGCCTTGGTCTTCTGTTTCATGGTACTTTTTCCACAAGGGCAGCAACAAAACTACCCATGCTTACAGTGCAATGAGGTTTTAGGAATGTCTTTGACTAAGTGCATGGAATAAAATGGCAGGATAGAGTCAAACTGTTTGTCCTCTACCCATGCTACTTTAAGCTCACTTGAATGGAGAAGTCAGGGCCACAGAGTTGACTACTGATAGGCTAAAAATAAGTAAGATATGTCTTGCATCTTTGAGTGAGAGGAAGGGGATATCCATGAACCAGAGGTTCTAGGTATATTTTCTAGATGTTCCCTAGGGCCTCAGAGAAGAGGCACTAAGCTCCTAGGCTTTGACTCTCAAGGGCTACCTGCACAAACCTGCTTTTATTGAGCAGCTGGCCTGGCCCCAAGCGTGGTCAACTACTACTAAGAGAAGGTTCCATCTGCCATCAGAACATCAGGGCAGGAGGAGATGTCACAGATACAGACATATGTCCCTGGCTTGCTTCCTTACTGAAGCTGCAGCATCAGTGATCCGAGTCTACCTTTCCCCATTCGTCTCCTCACCTCTCTGGCTAGTCCCTGTGGTTGACTAGAACAGCTCAGATGGTCTTTGGAAGCAGATGGTCTGCTAGCCATCTGAACCCCTCATTTACTTCTCCTTTCATGGATGGCAGAGGCAGTTACATCTCTGGCAGAATCTATCCACTGAACCTAGAACTTTCCTCAGCTTCTTGAAAACCAGAAGATTTCAAGGTGTGTGTGGATGTGAAAATGTGTAAGTCTTTTCTCACTTGAGCATCCTGGGTCATTTGTTCTCTCATTAAATGTGTCTGTATTGGAGTGGGAGTAGGTTTTCAGGTGAAGCAAATTTCTGAGGTACATTGCCCAGGCTGGTCAAAATAGCATAGTAAGTCTTATATAAACGGTATGGACTTAGATAAGAGTAGTGAATATGCAGTGAGCACCAGACCCCTCCTTGAGAGTTCTAGAGTGACTGGCATGTTCCTGGGAATCCAAACATGCCCAGTCCATCAGCATTCAGAGCTAGCCTATGCCTCTGTAATTTGGTTAGAGTTACTTGGGTAGCTTAAAAGGTTTATATTAGCTTGGACAAGGGGATACAGTCTTCCTTCATCCCAATATGTTTCTGGGGCTAATTCGGAGTTGCAAACGGTGATGAGCTCAAATTGGGAGATTATGCTGGGGAGTCAGATGACAGCAATGGAAATTTTTGAAAAGTCCAGTATATACGTAGGCACTGGATGAAGACCCTTGCAAAAGTCTGAAAGGCTGAGAGTCTCCAACTTTCCTGAAGAGCCACTTCTGAAGACAATCAATCTGTTATGACAAGCCAGGGTACATGACAGGCCCCAATATTGCAACATGGAATTGAAACCCACACAAGTTATGGAATTCTCCTTCTAGATTGGAAATTGTAATATCAGAGTAGCGTGGACAGATGGGATTTGAGTAAGTGATTTGTGTAGCCAGTCTATCATTCACCACAGGGTTTTGTTCCCAGTAGTTTATCACGATGGAGTCACTTAGTCCTCTGGAAACAAAAATTCCTTTGTCTCCATGCAGAATATCTTTGAATGTGTTTTGAGTTTTTCACATTGGTATCCCAAATTTATTTACCCTTTACTGTTGAAGAAACATACTTCAAACATGAAATTAATGAAGGGAAGCCTTCATTATAGCTAAAATAGCATCACAGAAGAGGGTTATCTCAGTTTCTTTTTATTTCCTGTGATAAAATACACAGACAAAAGCAACATAGGATCGTAATAGGGAAGTCACAACAGCAGAAGCCAGGACAGATGGTCCCATAATCAAGACCCACAACCAAGAATCAAAGAATGCCTTGCTCAGCTGGTTTGCTCCTTTTCATATGGCCCAGGATCTGAGCCCAGAGAATGGTGCCACCCATAGTAGACAGGTCCTTTCCATGTCAATTAACCTTACCAAGTTAATACCCTCCTGGGTATGCCCAGAGCCATCTCTCCTATGTGATTCTAGATCTTGCTCAGTTGACAACTGAGATGAACCACAAGGATGATGGTGGATTTCCTACCTTGACTAGTGTGACCTGAAGAAAATAGACTTACCTGAAGGAGGAGGAAGCTGACCTGATCACATGTAAGACTGAGAAAGGGTCTGTAAGGGTTGGGTTCACACCTTTACTTACCATATAAAGAAAGTAGGATTCAGGAGAGTATTTTGCCCGAAGCCATCAAGTTATGACTAGAATCCAGACCCAGCCTCACCAGAGAGTAATGCCTATGAGATGTCTAAAGAGACTAGCAAACATGTCCAAGCAGTGCTGTGCCTCATTTAGTATCTGTTTTCCTACATTTCCCATAAAATATGCTGTTCTACATTTTATAAACAGATGAGGCTCAGGTCTGACAGAGCCCTGGAGTATACAGACAGAAGTAAGAGACAAAAGATAAGATTCTAAAAATAAAATAAAATAAAATAAAATAAAATAAAATAAAATAAAATAAAATAAAATAAAATAAAATAAAAACAAAAACTAAAAAAAAAAAAAAAAACAGCAAGGCCAGACTAATCAAGTGAGGAATGTGGGAGAACTGGGTCTAAGGCTGTAGTGAACATGTGGTCCAACTAAGAAGGACCACTGAGATGGAGTCAGGAAGGTACACTGTAGGCATGGGTAGTTTTGTTGCTGCCCTTGTTGGAAAAAGCACCATGGAACAGAAGACCAAGGCTCCTTGGCAGGGACAGGGGAAACCTGTCCTGGCGATGACCCGATGGCGTCCTTGCTTTCTATATTACTTTTTAAATGCTTCGGCAAAAAAAACTTGACAAAAGTGACCTAGGAGAGAAGGTGTTTGCTCTGGTGCATGATGTAAGGGGATCGGTAATTCATCATGGCTGAAAAGAAATGGTGGCTGAGTTATAGTACAGACCTTTTTTTTTTTTTTATATCTTGGCAATTAGGAAGCAGAGAGCTTGGGCAGCATGAGAGCCAGGCTGTAACCCTCACCCTCTTTCCCAGAGACCTGTTTATTCTAACCTACTGAACATTGAACAGATTCCCAAACAGTTCCACAGCTGGGGACCAAGTGTTCAAATACATAAGCCTACATAGACCAAAACATTCTACCCCTGGCTCCCACGGACTCATGGCTACCTCACATTGTGATATGTATTCAGTCCAACTTCAAAAATCCCAGTACTCCTAACAGTTTCAACACTGCTCAAAAATCCAAAGTTCAAAAATCTCTTCTGAGACTCAAGGCAAACTTTAAGCTGTGAACTGAGTAAAATTAAAAAAAATAGTTTGTATACCGCTAGTACACAATACTACAGAATAAATATACCCATCCCAATGGGGAGAGGGACAGAACAAAGAAAGACTGAACCAAAGTAAGCCCTAAACCCTTGAAGGTCAAAACCTAAACCCTATAGCACCATGCCTATCATCTAGGGCTTGTACTAGCATCATCTGTGCCCCTGGGGGATTGGGTAGCTCCTCTCTTGTAACTTTGCTGCCTGTAGCAAACAGGGCGTTTCTTCTAGACTGGATCCACTAAGTATCTACAGCTTTCTCTTGTACACACTCTGTTCCCTGCATTTTTAACGTCAGTGTTGGTGTCGGTGTTGGTGTTGCTTTTGGAGACATGGTTTCCCTGTGTGATCCTGGCTTGTCCTGGAGCTCACTCTGTAGACCAGACTAGCCTTAAACTCATAGAGATCTGCCTGCCTCTGCCTCCCATGTATTGGGCTTTAATGTGTGCATCACCACTGCATGGCCATTTCTAATATCTTAATGGTCTCTGTTGAAACTTAGGCCTTATATTCATACACTGGCCTTTCATGACCTCTCTTCAGAGAATCCTATCTTTATAAATAGTACCTGACGCCAGCAGCTTTATTCTGGAACTTTGATGTGAACCTCCATGATCCTGTAACTCTTACATTCTGCATGTCTATGTAGACACTTCACTTCCCAGGTGGCTGTGCTCAGGCAGGGTTCCTGGATGTGTTCTTTGTTCAGGTGCTCTCTTTTCAATGACAGTTGTTGTCCTTTTAAATGAGTGTGTGTTGTTATACCCTGGAACTCTCAGTGGATGAGGTCTTGCACTTGATGCTTTTCTTATTATCTTGGTGCAAAGTGTGAGATTTCTCTTTATGTTGCCAATCTGCTTAACAATTATAGTGGCTTTCCCTGCAGCCAGCTTGTCTGCTACTTTAAATATTCTCAAGCTTCTTTCTTCCACAAACTGTACATTTTCTTCATATTGCTACTCTACTTTTCTCAGTTTCCCCCCACCCCTGGCACCACAGTCTAAATGCTGAGCTGTTTTAAATTTTTGCCACCAAACAAATAAACATTGTTTCTTCTTTTTAGTTATGCTTTGTTCAAATTTTCAGAACAGGATAAGAACATAGCCAGATCCTTTACCAGAAGATCATATGAATGGCCTCTAGCATAATCCCTCACAGACAACCTGTCCTCACCTCCAAAACCTTATGAGCACAAATTCTCTGGTCTGCGTTTCTACTGGCATTCTAGTCTCCTGAATCCCCCCTCCCCAGAATAGTTCAATATACTCTCAACATTTCTTCTACAAACCAGCTCTGAAGAGCTACAGGCCATAGGGTCAGCAACCCCGAATTCTCTAAATTAGTTACTTTTATCATTTCTGTGTCAAGTACCTGATAAAAGCAACTTAAGAGAGGAGAGGTTTGTTTTGTTTTACACTTTAAGGGAATTCAGTCCTTCATGGTAAGCAAGGCACAGCAGACAGGGATCTGCTCCACAGATGATGTAACTCCGATTATGGCAGTGGGGGCTTTTGTTCCATCTTACTGTATCTCAGTGGATCAGGAAGCAGCATCTCAGGTTAGGATCAAAGCCAGGCTATAGCCTATCCCCCAGTGACTCACCTTTTCTGCCTGGTGCCCACTAAAGGTCCCACAATCTCCCCAAACAGCACTGCTAATCAAGGAACAAATGCTCAAACACATCAGCCTGTGCAACACATTAAACATCCACACCATGGCAACTTCTTCAATCAACGGGAGGGTGGTTATCCAGAGGCACAGAGCTCATGACTCAAGTGTGTGACACTCAGAGTACATTAAAGCTGAAATAAATAAAAGTCAGAGCACTTCGCTCCACAGAGCCCACACTGGCACCCTGTCTGAACACTTTGCACTCAAGACAACCTGGAGCCATCGAGGTAACCTGGAGCAAGGGGGGCTCACAGGGCATTTTGTCTTCTCTGTGCTCCTTCACCTCAGACTATAAACTGCTTGAGGACATAGACTGTCTCTTGGTTTTCTTGTTTTTAATTCTCCAGATTCTCCAGCAGCTGTTTGGTAATATCCACTGAATGAAGTTACTCAATTTTAAGAGGGTTTCTGACAGCAAAAACGTGTGGAAAAAAAACAACACTATGTAAAATTGGCACTTGAAATTCAAGGCAAATGTCTCTTTAAAAACTATAATTTAGAGATCTAATCCTAATCATGGCTCTTGGTATGGGAGTCTACATGCAGGCTTTTCTGGGAATGGTGGGGGGACGGAGATGCTTGGCAGCTTCCCTACCCACCTGGTGGAAAGAGAGCTGCCCTGGCTCCCAGGGTGATGGAAGCAGCAGATGCTCTTGGGAAACAGTTTGTGGGTTTGCCTCATTTCTCATTTTCAGCCTCATAATAAATGTACAAGCTCCTTGCTTTAGACAGCCAGTCCCCCCCCCCAAAAGAAGCCAATGGTGTGATCCCCACTAACTGAAAGAACCCCTGGCCATCCAGCCCCATGTACCCACCACAGCTTGGATGCAGCTGGGGTCTTCTGGAGGAAGGGAGGGGCAATGAACTAGTCTCAAAGGCTCAGGATCAGCATCACCCTGACCCCCAAAGGCCCGAGAGCTGGGTGCCTCACTTCCCGAGTGACTCCTCTTCCTTCCTTCTGGAACATGGCATAGAAATCTATCATTCACCTCTGCTACCCTAGAGCTTTCTAGCGTGTCTCCTGTCCTCTAGAGAGGCTAGCCAAATCACTAGAACTCAAACTACCCAAAGGCATCTTCCCTTTTCAACCTCCTAGGGTTTTATAACCGTACCCTTAGTGATAACAGCAGTAATGGAGTCCTCATGTCTGCGAGACCCCTGTCATTGGTATGTAGATGGCTGCACTCTAGTGTCCTCCCTTAAAGCCATGTTGTCCCCATTCTACAGATGAGGCATAGCTCAGAGAGGACACTGGCTTGATGGAGACTCAGGAGTCCTAAATCCATCTCCATTGGGGGGATTTCCCAGAAGGGAGCCTGTCCCCTTATTCTGACACACAAGCCATGTCGTGAAACTGGGCCAATTCCATGACTGACTTCACTTTGGGATGAAGACAAGTAACAATGTGAAAGGCTGACCTACCCCCAAAAGATGGCAGTAACATCCCCTGTCCCTCTGGGGTGTGATTGACCAGGCTTGCAAAGCCCACAGCTGAGGTTTCAGGCTTCCGTTACTATTTGGTTGAGAACATAGTCACTCCTTTTTATTAGTACATAAATTACTTTTTTTTTCTCAAGCAGGTCCAAAGAAATGAAGCATAGATGGTGATAACGTTCAAAATGTTTACCTACTTCCTCTCTGAGGACATCAGATTAGCCCTTTCTGTGGAGGAATGTGTAATCTGAGGGAAGACAATATCAGCCTTTTGATCTTACAATACATTTTTCATATCTTTGCCACAAAGGCTGATTATTATCGTGACATTTTTAAACAATGACTGTCCCCAGTACAGAATGGAAAAGAATTGAGCTCAATGTATAGATAGATGGACGGATGCTTAGAGAAGGCCAGGCTGTGCTGATTGAGTTTTCCTGGTGAGGTCTTCAAGCAAGCAACGTTGTGATTAACCCCTTCATCCCAGAATGTGATTCTGTGTAGTAATTGGGATCCATACTCGGCTGTATACGTTGGCCTTTTTCCGCTCTTGATTAATGATCCCATCCGATCCTTCCAAGGTCACTGTGTCCCCTTCTTTCCCAGAACATGAAAGAATCCTTGATTAAATGACAGCATCAGATTAGACAAGGAAATGTGCATGGAAGGGCTTCCATACACTGAGTCAGGGGTGCAGACTTGATGCTGAGAACCCTTGTCTGGGAGACCATCTGGGCCCGTGACACTGGCAGCTGACAGACATGTGATTGGCTCCACTGCCTGGGTTGGCTAACATGGAAAACGACATTTCTGGAAGGCTCATGTGTGTGGCTTACTCATCTCCCCTCAGGATTTTACCACTCTGCAAAGGGAAGGTGTTGACTAAAGGACACTTGAGAAATGAACAAAGGACAAAGATTTCAGACACCTCTAGCATGGCTTCATGTGTTGGGCTAATGGAGTGAGTCTATGTCACCTGTGTGACAACTTGTCCTCTTGCTGAGTGCCCCACAACTCCAGGCTAGAGGTCCGCAATGAGAAAGGTGGAAAGCCACCAGCAAAGGAGAGGTTAACACTGCGGGAGCAGCTCTGAGCTCCATGGCATGCAGCACTGGGCACAGCCAGACCATCTTGCAGCATAGTTACAAATTCCCCTGCAGTCACAGGGAGCGAACAGATAAATCATGAATGAATTTGAAATTATATTTCCTTCTCTTAGCTTTCTTCCTGCCCACTCCTGCCTCATCCACCTACTGACCCCAGAAATAATGTTATAGAAAAATTGTAGGTTGCAAATTCCATCCAATGCACTTAGCTCCATCCTTGCTGAGGGTCTGGGGAAGGGAATCCCAGTCTTATTTCATGAAGCTTGTTGACAGGTTCCCTGGCCGTGTAGAGATCTGAAGGGCAAAACCCAGACAACACCAGAGCCCTGTGGCGTCAGACACAAGCAGAGACAGTTTACCTGGACAGTGGGAGGATGTTGCCAGGTGTGCATGGTTCCTGTGAACTTCAACTTTTCTCTTCCTATAACAAAAATACTTGGTAAAAACAACCTAAGGAGAGAAGAATTTATTCGGGCTCACAGTTTGAGGCTACAATCCATCACGTCAGAACCATCATGGCAGTGGGAACATGAGAAGAGTGGTCACATTACATCTGCAAAGACAGGTGGATGCTGATTTAGCTCGCTTTCTCTTATATTCAGTCCAGTGACACCCACACCATCCTCATACACAGTTCAACCATTCTGGAACCTTTCACCCTCAGAGACACGCCACAATGATTCTAAATTTCCTGAAGTTGACAATCACAGTGCCTCTTACATCATGTGTCAGACATGCTGGGATCTTTCCCCCATGTCGCATCAAAGATTTCATGAGGAAACACATAGGTTTACGTTGCTAATTTCACTCTTCTGAGAACATAGTCCATAGCCATGAACAGTAAGTGGAAGCCGCTGATAACAAGACCCCAGACATCCTGGTACTTGAGAGATGTGCACAGTAACCTGTGGTCCCTCCGTGAGCCCCTTCAAGTACACAAAGGCAGTCTCAGGGACTCTGCTGGAACCCCCTGACACACAGAGTAAGAATAACCCAGGTTCCCCATGAGCAGGAGACCCCTGGGTTTTCATGCCAAGGAACCCCACCCTCAGGCTATAGGACAGAATGACTACCAAGGTGGGAATCTCTTTCATGGTTCTATGTCCCCAATTCTTTGCTCTTTTGACAAATTGTAATCTTCTTCAAGACCTTAAAGGTTAGGTCTTTGGTCAAAATGGGTCTTCTGAGTCAGCTACCTGACTCCAACCTTTTTCCACAGTTTTCCTTTAAAAAATAATTTATTATTGTTGTTGTTTTTGTTGTTGTTGTTGATATTGTGTGTATATGAGTATATATAGGTTCCAGCAGAGGCCAGAAGGTGGTATCAGAGCGTGGAGCTGCAGTTACAGGTGGTTGTAAGCTGCCCAACTGGCGTGTAGGGAGCCAAATTCCCATCTGTTGCAAGAGCAGCAAACACCTTTAACCTCTGAGCCATTTCTCCAGTGCTTCCTCCATTTTTCATACTGGAGGACGTTTCCTCTTTCTCACTCACCCCTCACCCGTGCTCCAGCTGGTGTGCACCTGGTCTTTGCTGAGAAGGCAAGCAGTATATGTGAGGAGATAGAGCCAGTGAGGTACACACACACACACACACACACACACACACACACACACACTTTTCCTTAGAAAGCAATTCTTTCATCTGCCATGTTAACAACACCAGTTACAATACATTATCTTTTCCAGAGATCCTGGTGTCTCAAATGCCCCCATCCATTCTTCCAGGGTAAGCATTTGCTGTCCACTGCTTTTTAGAGAGATAAAAATACATCAATATAATATGTGTAGTGTTTTACAAAGTGATGTGTTTAGCTTTTCTCTATAGCAGGTACTAGAAAGTACCAAAGCAAGGTGCCTGGAAGGTGGGTATGTTAAGAGGGAAGGAATCAAAGTGTGGGGAGGTCACTGGCCAGCTCACCACTCCCTTTATCCCAGATAGATTGTACACATTACAAGGCAGGGGATTTGTCATCTCAACACCTTACCCTTTGTTACCCACTGAGCCTGTCACATGTGCATCCATTTAGCCAGGCTATGTTGAGTGAGGCCCCTTGTGCAAAGCTCCCTGCTATGCCTGGGAACCAAGGCCTGTAAAACATGTCCCTACCTTCTAAATATTGATGGGGAAGATGGTGTATCTTTCACAAGTTACTTTAAGAATGTGCTTTAGATGTTCAGACTCACATTTTCTCCATCCACTCTGATGTTGGAAGTGTCCCAGCATTGTGGGACGGATAAATGTAGTCACTTCATTAGGACCCTGCCTCACAGAGCCGTCATGTGTGTGGGGAAAGATTTAAGGTCCACTCTGTGGTTTTCAAGACTACAACACACACTCATTAACTCATCATCATGTCTCATGATAGACCTTTTGGCCTTCTGCCTCCTGGCTCACTGTGCTTCTACATCCTGTGACCAGAATCTCTCCAGAGCCCCTCCCTAGCTTCATAGCCACCATTCAGCTCTCTACTTGAAAATGCTCTAAGATTGCATTTTATAAGATTCCATAGGTAGCCATCGTGGTGGCACACACCTTTAATCCCAGCACTGAGGAGGCAGAGGCAGGCAGATCTCTGTGAGTTTGAGGTCAACCTGGTCTACAGAATGAGTTTCAGGACAGCCAGAACTGCATAGTGAAACAGTGTTTGGGGGAAGAAAAAAAAAAAGGTTTCACATGTGGGTGAGATCACGCTGTGTGTGTGTGTGTGTGTGTGTGTGTGTGTGTGTGCGTGTGTGTGTGTGTCCGTCCCATTTCAGGTGACATCACATCATCCAGGTTGTCACAAACATGACACAACATGGAGGAGGAGATTGTCAACAGGGAAGCCTTAAGAACAGAGTGCTATGAGGGATGCCCTATGATAAAAGGGAGTCTTGCCAAGCTTACTCGGGGCTCTTGTGATTGCAGACCCCACTCCATAGCAACAACAGCAGCAGCCCAAAGTGAAAGATATCAATCCTCAGTCAGTGGTGTTAGTCAGAACAGTGAAATCTGCTTGCTATTTCCCTCAGTTGGCAGGGTGCTTACCTGGCATGGCCGAAGTCCTGGGTGCCATCCCCAGCCTGTAATCCCAGCAGTTGAGCAATGAAGACAGGATCAGAAGTTAAAGGACATCCTAGCTAGGTAACGAGTTCAAGGCCAACATGGGGTACATAGTGAGAATCAATCTCAAAACCCAAACCAACCAAATGCCAAGTCAGCAGAGCTTAGGTGATGGTAAGAATTGAAGGGACCTGCTGGGACTAGGTGTCCCAAGGAGGGGTGGTGCCCAAGGGGGGGTTCCCCCCTCTGAGGAGAAGGGGGAGAGGAGGGGAGGAGAGGGGAAGGATTTGTAAGAACAGGACTGGGAGGACAGGGGAGAGGGAGATGCAACTGGGATGTAATATAAATAAAAATAAATTCTGGAAAGAGAAAAAAGGATGCGAAGGGACACGGTTTGGCTCTCTAGCACCCAATGGAGTCAACAGGTGGAGAAGAAGAGGAAGAAAGAAAAGGCTTACAGGCAAGGCATGTAGGCAGATGGCCAGCTCTTGCCTTCCCATGACCTCTGTGCCCCTTATTCTAAGGGAAGATCTTATATGTGATATTTCAATTAAAGATGTGTAAGTCTTAGAAAGTGAGTGTATTCTAAGAAGTTGTGCGTGCGTGCGTGCGTGCGTGCGTGCGTGCGTGCGTGCGTGCGTGTGTGTGTGTGTGTTCTGGTTCACAATGTTGGTGCATCACATCCCAGCGAATCTAAGAAAGACACAAATAATCAACATTTTTGTGTTGATTAAAATCACTTGTATTGCCAGGCAGTGGTGGCACACGCCTTTAATCTCAGCACTTGGGAGGCAGAGGCAGGTGAATTTCTGAGTTTGAGGCCAGCCTGGTCTACAGAGTGAGTTCCAGGACAGCCAGAGCTATACAGAGAAACCCTGTCTCGAAAAACCAAAAACAAACAAACAAACAAACAAAAACAAAAACAAAAAATCACTTGTATTGTAAACACAATGTGGTCAACTTCCTTCCAGAGCTGATCCTGACCTGTAGCTTGGGCCCAGGGAGTGCCAGGGGAGATGTGTACATTGTAACCTAACTTCAGTGTATAATTAACCTATTAAAAGCAAACCTTAGGAGGCCGCCAGGTTTTGCTAGATAGAGAAGGCAGGGACAAGGAGAAATGTGAGAATAGGGCCACAGGGAGAAAGCATGTGACTGTTGAAGGACAGGCTGTGATGGGCTCTGAGGCTTGAGGTTGAGCCCTCTCCGGAATCCTCTCCCAGGTTACTCAGGTGAGATAGACCACAGCCAGGGGAATGACGTCTCATCTTTTGACAAATGGCTGGTATGTTCAGGCAACCATCTGCTACCTGTATGGGCATCTAAACTGCTGACAGTGCAGATTCTCAGAGAGGGTTTTCGTCCCTGCAGACCTGCCACTAAGGGGTGGGGGTAACCTAGTACCCGTGCAGACAGAGCCTGACCAATAAGTCCTTGCCAACTTTCATTTTTTTCAAAGCTCTGCAACTTCACTTAGATGTATGTGGTTTTTGCTTGGTAATCAGATTCCCACCAAACATCTATCATTAAACCTCTGTTTTCACAATACATGCTTTATTGTAAAACCAATTTCAACAGAGTATTGCAGATGCAGTGCAATTTTCATGTCTTAGTTGGGTTGTCTTTCATTTTTTTTGCTTTTGGGGGGCTCTTCCTTTTTTGGTTGCTAGGGTATTAAACACTTGAGGAAGTAGCTTGGTAGTATCTATAGAGTGGTGGTTTTCCGAATAAGAGATTGCATTAGCCCCTTGTTATATATTTGGACAGATTGTATCCATCATGGCTTGGCAAGATAAATACATTAAAATGCACTGATTGAGGAAGAAATGAAACACTTATATTGCTGACAGAGGATTATATCTCTCTTCTGATGAATGCCATGCTACTGGCAAAGCTCATACTTATCCAATATAGTGGTTTCCATTTTTTATGGGAGACAAAATGACACGGGGGCAGGCTAGGAAAACAGTTCAGTTGGTAAAGCATTTGCCTCAAAAGTTTGAGGACCTAAGATAGATCTCCAGAGCCTATGTAAAAAGCCCAAGTGTGGTAGCGCTTTCTTGTAATGCTAGCGAGAGCGAGGCAGAGACAAGATGATCCCTAAGGCTCACTGGCCAGCCAGCCTCTCCTATTTGGTGAACTCCAGGCCAACAAAAGATCATCTTGTTCACTCAACTGTATCTGCTGTGAGTTTGTGCATGCAGTAGTTCTGTCATGTCTGCGGTCTTTTCTCCCCCTCTTTTACAATGGTCCCTGGGCCTTAGTGTGGTGTGGTGGGGGTGGAAGGGATGATACAGATGCTCTATCTGTGGCCACGTAGTGCACTGACACAAAGTGTGCTTTGATCCTTTGTGAGTTTCTACATTAACCACATGATGAGGTCTGAGAGCAGGCACTTACCTACTGGTAAAGAGATACAAATTGATACAATGTCCATCTAGCAGACTAATAGTTGTAGGTTCCCCCCGGGACCCTGGAGCTCCTGAACAATTTGGGGCCAGATTAAAGCGACCTGGTATGTGTTTCTTCCTGTAGAGAAGACCTTAAGTTCAAACAAAAAGTGATTGGTTGCCTTGATAATAACACCACCGTTGTATCCATGGGTATGCATGCTGCCCATTGCTGTAGTTGACAGGGTTCCCAGCTGCTGATGACGTCTTGCCCCAGAAGCCTGCAGAGCACCTTCCAGTTCCATGAAAGCTAGCCAGCAGGGAGAACGCTTCCTGGTCAGCCCCAGCATTATTTCTCCATGTTCTTAACACACATTGTTTTTAAAGTTATAGAGGAAGCTAGAGATGGCTCGTTGTACCACAGATCAATGCAGTTTTCATGCACTGAGGTGCTTGGCACAAATATGAAGACTGTAGCGAGTATGGAGGCTCACAGTATTTCTGACTCTGGAAGGTAGAGACAAGGGATCCCCAAAGCAAACTGGCTAGTGAGTTCTGGGTTTACCAAAAGACTCTGCCTCAGGGAAGAAGGAAGTAGAACAATGAGAATTATTCAAGCACGTATGTCTGTATAAACATGTGTGTGCCCACAGTACACCTATGAACATGCATACACAATATACCTGCATGTGTATACACACACACACACACACACACACACACACACACACACACACAAACTGGGGGGAAAACTTCCACTCCCCCAAAGATACAAGACATACATGACTGCAGGCCATGGTGATGGTGAGATGCTTACCAACCCTCCACAGCCTCTATCTGCCCAGTCTGGCCTTTTCTTGGGATATCATGAGACAGATCCAAGAGTCACACTCACTGTGTGCCCTCATAGACTAGGGTGGGCTGTCACTCCCACTGAATCTATGTGGCTTGCCCATCTCTTTCTCTAAGTCGGCAACTGTGGCTGGCCTGGAGAATGGGGCCGGCCCTGGGACCTAACCTAGAGTAGACGCAGAGGCTTGAGATGATGTCTCAGAGCCCCTCAGCTCCACCATGAGGCTCATCTGCCGAGGTGCCTGGAGGCCACTCCCAGTGATGTGTTCCATGTCTGGGACATGAACACTCATCCAAAAGTCCACCTGATTTAACACAAGACTTTAGACTAGAAAGCAGGGCTTGTGCACTTGATACCACACTGTACATGCCTTGGGCATGGCAGGGATGACAAACTGCAGACTTCCGGAGAAGGTGGCCCTGGTGAGCCATGTATGAGTACTCTTGCTCTTCTCACCTTCCATATCCTGACCCTGCCTTTGAAATGCCTGGATTGTCATGGGGTGGAGAAGTGTGGCCTAGAGGGTATAGCAGAGCACACTGTGGTAAGGCCTAGGCTTCAAGATAGACCAGTTTGTTTATCTATTCATCCACCCACCCACCTATTCCTTTTTTCCATGTGTGCATGTGTGAATACATACATGCATGTGTGTGTATGATTCCTCATGTGCTATTGTCATTCTCTTCTCCAATTAATTTTATAGATTATATTTATAAATTATAAATAATTCTATGAAGTATGTATGTATGTATGTTTGCATGCATGCATTCATGGTCTCTCACTGGTACAAGCTCACCAGGAAGTCTCAGGGATCTACCAGTCTGCACTGCCCCAGTACTGGGGTTATAAACCTGTTCCACCTTGCCCTGATTTTTTTATGGGTCCTAGAGATCAAACTCTGGTCTTCATGATTGTTCAACAAGGACTCTGACCACTCATCTTTCTCCCTCAGCTTTGTCCATTCATTTCTGAGCACGTATGTGCTCAGACACCAACACTGACCCTTGTTCACAACACACTGTTTGCATAACCTGTCCCACGTTGACAGCTATGGCTGGCCTAGATGGGGCTATAAGTATATGAAAGCCTTATATGTGAACTCAGTGACCTCATGGTGCTCCTGGGAGGACTAAATACTAACTGGCCACAGCACAGAGGAAGCCTGGGACAAAGAATGTCAGTCACTGTTATGTCTGTCTTTGAGATGTCCTCTGAGGACTGCAAAAGTGTGTCATATATGATCTCTCTGGGCGAATGTCAGCTCCTTGAAGCCAGCTGGTCCAGAGGAGAGGAGAGAGGTCCCGGGGCTGAGCCCAATGGGTGAGTTTTGATGGCAGGCCAGGAGTCTTGTTGAGGCAGGAACTCAACTTTAATGTAACAACCTCTTGTTTATATAAACTCAGAGCATAGGGAGGAGAGGTTTTGGTGGGGTGAGATGAAGTTGGGGGTGGGAAAGTGTGACGGAGGGTACGGGGTGACTGACAGGGTCAATGGCAAAGCTCTACATCAGCAACAGCTGAGCAGAGGCAGGGCTAAACAGGTCCTATTGAGTCACTCTGGTACGGAAGTGACTAAGACAGGTCTCAAACTCGAGCCAGGCTTAGACTGTCCCACAAGGCCACAGAAACTTGAGCCAGGCTCGGGTTCGTCCATAAGGCCCAAACCAGGGTTGAAATGGGACCCAACAGGCAGGAATAGCAGAGGCATACCCTACTCAGTGGCCTGAAGTCTCCTCAGAGGTTATTGATGAAGACTATTGAGGTGTATCCCCTGCTTTCTTAAAAAAGGAAAATAACGACCTTTTTACTATAGTGAAGGAACTTAGAAGACTTTGGGAAGTACAGCCTTTCCATTTCCTGCCATAACAGCTGTCTGTGAGGCTAAAGACATGGCTCAGTTGACAAAGTATTTGCCTCACAAGCTAGAGAACTGGAATTTGAGTGGGGTATGGTGGCACACACTTGTAAAACACACACACACACCTCCCAACCCTTTGAATTCTTTCTGAAATAGATGTCTACAAGATGTAAGGTTTTATTAAAGCCAGCTAACAAAACCTTTCCAGCCCAGCTGTGATGATTGTGGATCCAGAGTCACTTCTTCATTCAATACTTGATCTATGCTTAATACCCAGAGTACATCTGTGATTCAGATAATCGGTTCTGAGGGCAGACTGTCTGGGTTCAGGTCCTGGTGCTGCCACTTACAAGCCAAGTGATCTAGGATTGATTGCTTAGCCTCTCTGAGTCCCAACTCCCCCATTTTTTTTTAATAGACCTACTTCCTAAGGTATTCCTGGGGCTTAAATGAGTTAATGTGAGAAAGCCTTTCAGTGTGAGGGCTTAGTAAAGCAGGTGGTGTGTTAGCTATTGTTACTCTTTCAGGAGGAATTTCCATCTAAATGAGAAATGTCTACAGAAATCGCCTGCACAGAAATCTCTCAGCTCAAGAAAATTTCCCAGGGCTGCAGATCCCTCCCAGCTAAGTGTTTCTCTGCTGTTTTCTTCTCCTTTGGTACAACACAAAAAACACTTGTCATCTTTTAAAAAAAAAAAAAAAGAATCAGTTCTTTGGTTTGGTACTTGAGGGAGATGAGCAACGGATGAGGCAAAAAAACAGCCTGCATCACCTTGGACAGGCTTCTTCTGGGGATCCAGCTGGGTCAGAGAGGCACCAGCAGGGCAGATGGACTTCTTACATTTCCAAGGTCATGAGAGCAGGCAGCTATCCCAATATACTGGCAGGTCTCAGTTGATGAGAGTCTAACTTCTGGCTCCCATACTGTGGCCCTAGCCACAGTTCTCAGTCTCAAGACTTTCATATACTTGTAGGCTATTAATACACACACACACACACACACACACACACACACACACGCATGCATACACGCACACATAAGGAAGTGATCACTCAGGTGTGTACTGGTGCGAAGCCCCTGGATCCTATAAGTCTTATGTGCTAGAAATGTCTTCCTTTGACTCTGCCTACTCGCATGTAATCTCCACACAAGGTCAGGGCCCTGCCCTCCATATCCCAACAGCACATGTTCTCCCTCATCTCCTCAAGCAGATACTCCTGAATAAGAGGAATCCTTTTCATTTATACTTGGAGTAGCAAACACAGGGCTCAGGTACAAGGCAAGTATATAGCAAGCCAAACTGACCTCTTCTCCTTGGCCACAGCCACTCTGGTATTTTACAACTTGGCCACCTTGGTAGAGAGTTACAGTCCCTTCACTTGGAGAGAAATGGACCAATCTAGGGCTTCTGCTTGACTTGACAGCTCTTCTGCCATCAGTTACCCGGAGGCCTCAGAGAAGTCCCTTCTGCCCTCTGGCCACTCTGTTCTCTGTGTAGTTGCTCTGTATCCAGATATGTGTCCCAGAGACCCTGGCCAAATCCTACTCCAGAGAGAGACTGGTAGCTCTGAGCGACACATTGTTTCTGTTCCTATCTCAGCCCCGTTAGCCTCTGACTGCCCTTGGCATTCTCAGACTTTCCCATTGCATACAGCAGGCACTCAAAGGAGCTTGTGATTAGACCAGAAACATTGGCATCAACCATTGCAGGCAGTGCTATCGGTGTGTATAGGCCCTGCCTGCCTCAGTGGTTCACTTGCCCCTCAGGAATGTGCAGGCATTATGAGAAGATCCATTCCCCAGGTTGCTCAGGCCAGAGCTTATTCCACACTTTCACTTCCCCTCCCTCCTCTCTTGCCCTCTTCCTCTGCTCCTTCATGCGGCTATAGCCGAGGAGCCACATCCACCTGGGAATACCTGGAACGCAGGGCTTGTCCACTTTGCATTTTGGCACCGGCTGGCTCTCCCCTTGGCTGTGAAAGCCCAGCCCCTTGATGGATCTGACCTGAAAAGGCGTCCACAGACTGCTGCGTCAAGTGGGCCGTGGTGGCATGGAGATGACAGATGTGATGTGTTCCCGAGGATGCTGGACTGAGCAGTACACCGTCTTCTTTTGTAATGGAGCTAATGGTGTTCCTCTGAGGACAGCTGCACTTACATCTGGTGTTAAGCCACCATTATTTAAACTTTATGATGGGGGAACATGCCAGCCCATCCACTTGCAGCATATAAATTATGTCATGCACTTTTTCTAACCCCAATTCTCTTGAATTATGAAAGGTAGACAAGACCGGTGAGGGTTTTCAGGATTTCCCTGGGCAGATGGCTAAGATGTGGTAGCTAGAACCCCCAATCTATCACCACTGCTAAGGCATGAACCTCATTGAGCCTTAGGGTTCTGAAAGGGCTGTAACTGTACCGACACAGATGTCCCCTGCAGCCAGTCAGCATTCAGTCTCCCCTGGTGGAAGCTGGCATGATGGCTTCAGTTTTGCATCCTGATTGTTTTCCCTGGGGCACAGGGATGTCAGAGCTTGTGTTTGGTGAAGAAAGTGGGTGGGAGGGGGGGTGTCTTAGCCTGGAGAGCTCTTGAAAGGCAGCCGGTAAGTGGGTATTCCAAAGCCACATGTATTGTTGTTGATAAACACAGAAACCCTCACATACCCAAGTTGAACTTGATCTAAACCCAGAAAAAGAAGTCTGGATTGTACACACACACCCCTTTCTCTTTCTCTCTCTCTCTCTCTCTCTCTCTCTCTCTCTCTCTCTCTCTCTCTCTCTCTCTCTCTCTCTCTGTGTGTGTGTGTGTATGTGTGATGGGCATGTGTATACAGTACATGCCCTGAGGCCAGAGGACAACTTCAGCTATCACAAGGTCCTTCAAATGGCCTGGGATCGGCTAAGTAGACTAGGCTGGTTAGCCAGCGAGCCTTGGAGAGCTTTCTCTCACAAGCTCCAGGATTACGAGCATATATCAGCACACCTGGCTCTGTGTATGTGTGGACTTCACTTTTAAGATTTATTTAGTTTTCTTTTACATATACGAGGGCTTGTCTGACTGTTATGTCTGTGTAGTGTGTTCATTCCTGGTGCCCACAGAGGCCAGAAAGAGGCATCAAATCCCCTGGAATTGGAGTTACAGATAGTTATGAGCCACTCTGTAGGTGCAAAGGCCACTGGTGTTCCTAACCACTGAGCATCTCTCCCCACTCTGCCTGGCTTTTTATACACGGGTCTAGGAACAAGGACTTGGGTCCTCATGCTTCTAAGTTCTACCAATTCAACTCTCTCCCCATCCCCCAAATTTTAACTTTACATGGACACAGGTGACCAGTGTCTCCCTAGTAAAGGCCTGGTTGAGCCCCGAAGGCAGGAAAGCTGGGGATCAATTACTTTGGAATCCTTTCACTCAGGGCAAAATCCAATTTGCCCTCCATTTCATTTTCTATGAATTCATACATTTGCCAATACTTAAAAGCCCTGCAGCAAAAATGAATTACGCAGTGATACTGGGAAAGAGAGATTCAAACAACAATCAGTGGGGAAGCCAGTGTCTCAGAATCACGTAGCTGTCCTTATGGGCTTTGAAAGGCTAGAAAGAAAGCTGACTTGGGGTAGAGGGGTCACTGAACCCCTGGCCTCCCTCTGGCGTGGGGCTGTCTGTCCTCTCAGATGTTCTCTGTCTCTCAAGCCTTCCGGTTGCTTTACTGTATCAGAGCCCAGGACTCCAGGTCCTGACCCACTTTCTAGACCATTGCTTGTGCCTCTTGTCTAAGACTGTTAGGTCAAGGTTACACTTAGCCTCACTGACTCTGTTGCCCCAAACATCATACCAGCCTTTCCCCAAGTCTTTGAAGGCACCTCTATATCCAATTCCATGGACTCTACTTCTGTGCTGGTATAAAGATGCCCTCCTAGCCTCTTCCCACCCACCACACCCCACTTAGGGCACCAGGCCCGGCCTGCTAACAGAGTAGCCAGGACTTTTTGCATCCTCACAATGCATCTAATACCATAGGTGACAAGGAACTAAAGACAGGGTAGACCCAGCACACTGGGCCTCAGGGACCATGGTGGCTCACATGCAAAGATATCCCAGGGATGGAGAAAGGGGGAGCCATTTCCCGAGCTACCCTCAACCCCTTGTCTCCCATGTCTGTCTGTTTGCCTGAAGGCCACCACTAAGAAAACTGTTATCTGGAAGGGAAGAATTACCTCTTCAGTGTAACTAGTCAATTAGACATCTGGATGTGAATTAGTCGGTTGATTACCTGCACTGGTGGCAGCTGTGGCTTTTTAAGAGGCTTCCTTATGGGAACCTGAATGGAAAACCCTGACTTTGTACCTCTGGGTGTCAAATTTTAGCACCCTCTCCCTCTGAGGGTTTATGGGGAAAACCAGGCTATTCAGAGGCCCTGCCCTCAGATTTCTGAGGCCACCTGTGTTGTTAGTGGGGGAAATTCACAAGCTCAGCGAGGCCTCTTCTTCTGTCTCTGGGATGGAAGTAGCAATGTGCTCACCTTGGCTTCACTGTGAGGGTACTGAGCTCAGCTAGGAATCAGAACACACTGCTCCCCACTTACCATTACCTGCTACCCACTGGGAACCCCAAGGGCTGGTGGCACCTGACTTGATCCCTAAGCATTAATGAACAAACACCAGGAGTGAACTCAGCATGGTGGCACAGGCCTGTGATCCCAGCACTTGAGAGGCTACGGCAGGAAGATCACAAGTTCAAGGCCAGCCCGAGATACATTGTAAAATTGTGTCTCCAAAGATGAAAACGCACACACACACACACACACGCACACACACACACACACACACTCAGGAATGACACCTGGGGACAGCAGTGACAAATCATCCCTGCAGCTTCGCTCTGGGTGGGGGTCCACTGGCAAGGTGAGTGCTGAGCCCAGTGAGCTCCCAGGTCACGGAGCTAGATAGGAGGCCTGTGGAAGGTGGAAGTGTAGGGAAAAAGATGGAAGCTACAGCTGGGCCAACAGAAGCAATGGAACCTATTAGCCAGGCACCCCAAGAAGGGAAAAGAGCATATGGCCTGGGGGGGGTGGGGGGGACAGATGCGTGGAATGTTGTCTCCTGCTACTTTACGACCACTTTTTCCTGGTGGCACTTAATTGAAGTGTCTTCTCACATCTCCAATGAGCAACGACTGAACACAACCATTTCCACGCTCATCTGTGAAACGTGAGGTGCTCACACATGCAACACGGGGTGCAAATAACAGTTTCCTCAGTGCAGTTATTTGAGATTAAAAAAAAAATTCTTACCATCTGTTCCAATAAAGACAAAGGAAAAAAATCTTTTGAAATCTAGGACATATGTGTGTGTGTGTGTGTGTGTGTGTGTGTGTGTCTGACTTTAAGACAGCATTCTAAAGAGGACCTGATGTACATTGTGGACCACTGTGTATCTGAGCTCTGTCAAATGTGAGTTGTAGGAATCTGCCCAAATGTGATCAAGTATATTTTTCTTTCCCTGGTGCTGGCCAGCGTTCTTCTCTCAAGCATAAACTTTGGAAAGTTCCAGAACATGCACTATATACTGGGGGGAGGAGTGGTCCATGTGTGCCAAGGCATGTACACAGAGATCAGGAGACAACTTCAGGTGTCAATCTTTGCCTGTTATTTTGAGACCTGATCTGGTTTGTGACTGAGTCTCTCTTGTTCACTGCTTGTCAGCCAGCTTAGCTGGCCAACAAGCTTCTGGCAATTAGTGGTGGTTTTCCTGACTCTGCCTCCCGTCTCCTACTGAGAGTGAGCTGAGATTACAAATGCATCCTGCTTTTATGTGTATTCTGAGGACTTGAACTCATCTTATTGGGCTATGCTGCAAGTTCTTTACCTAGAGAGCTTTCTCTTCAGCCCCATCATATACTACTTTATTGTAGCTGGCTAAGGGAAGCCTTCAAGCAGAGGCAGAAGTCATAGTGATTTAGTAGGAACAGGTAACCTGGGCTGGCAACTTATCCGTATGAGGCCCTAGGCCCTTCCTTACCTTGTGCCTTGGCTTCTTCACGTGTCATGTGACCTGGTGGTAGCATGACGTCAGATGAGGCCACCCCAGTTCCTTGCACATAAGACAACCGCCAGGGCTATTCTTGCTACCTCTGTGCTGCCCTGATGAAGACACATGGGTGGTGTAATAGATGGCTAGGGGAATCCCAGAATGGCCCATGTCACTGGATCCTGCAAGTTACAAAGAAATGGTACATCTGTGTGAGCTTTCTGTGCTCCCCAGCCTTCCTGCTATAGATCCATGCCTCCCTGTGGCCTCTCAGTACAAAGGATCAGAGCACCTGAGCAAGGTCTGATGAGAGTGCAGAATGAGCCACACAGCCAGTGAGGAACAGGGACAGAACTGAACTCAGATCCACAATCCAAGGAGGGGTCAGTGGCATGCAGACATAGCTTCCAGGGATGTATGCTGAAGTAGGAAACATGGTGGTTGATTTTGACTGAGAAGTTGACCAGATTTGGAATGCACCGAGGGAACTGGTGGAGCCTGTATCTGGATCTGCGGTGGTGCTTTGGAAGACAGTTGGATTGTGGAGGCTGTGATCTAATGAGTGGATTCATCAATGGGTAGATTCTTAACATGATGGCATTGCATTGCAGGGAGGTGGTGCATCTTTAGATCTACGTCTCACCTGGGACATCCTTATATTCCCCCTTCTCTCCTCCATGTCTGGGAAAAAGTAGAGAACAGCCTCTACCACATGCCCCCGCCACGATGCTTCGCCTGAGTGCTTAATACCAAGTAACTGTGGGTCGAACGTCCTAAAACTCTCTGAGCCAAAATAAATGTTCCATCCTTGTAGTTGCTCCTATTTGGGTGTTCAGTCAGAACAATGAAACGGTGTAGAATAAAGGAACCTTTGTGAAGGATTTGGGAGAAGCCTGGGCTATGGAAAGAAGTTACCAGTTCTGTGAGTATGCTCAGGCATGGTACCGAGACCAGATGTTTCTGGGAGTTCTGGGGAGAGAATACCCACAGATCCAAACGTTGTTAGGGCCAGGAGACAAGCAGAGTCTAAGGCAGATGCTGCGAGACTCTGCCTGTGGGTAAGAGCCTGGGGTTTTGGTGGGGCTCGTATCACCCTGGATACCTTCCAAAGAGGAAGAGATAGGCAAAGATTCTTCTTGGGAGAAATGAAGGTCATAGCAGTTATCAGATTTATGTTTCAAGGTCTGTCTCTCAGAAATCACCAGCTCTTGCATTTATAAAGCACATATAAGCTTTCTGCACCCCCTAAAAGGTTAGCTGGGTGCTTGCTTCCCCCTCCCTGCCATCCGCTCCCACAGTAAATTGTCCATGTTTTATGGCCTTTCATGGGATTTGTTTCAAAGAGGATTGTCTTTTATCTTTCTTCAAAAGTTAAGTGTAGGTCTGGGGAGAGAGCTCGGTCACTAAAACCCTTGCTATGCACGCATGGGGACCTGAGTTTGGATCCCCAGCATCCACATAAGAAGTCAGCCATGGAGGCTGGACAGATGACTCAGCAGGTAAGAGCACATGCTGCTCTTACAGAAGACCCCAGTTCAGCACCCACAGGGGCAGCTCACAACTGTCTGTAACTCCAGTTCCAGAGGATACAATGCCCTCTTCCGGCCTCTGTGGGTACCATTTGCATACATGGTGTGCAAACATACATGCAGGGGAATACTCATAACACATAAAAAAAAAAAAGAGCCAACCATAATGAAATGGCATGTGCCTGTAATCTGAGCACTGAGGAGATAGCCTGGTCCTTGGAGCTTGCTGGACAGCTAGTCTAGCCAAATCAGGAAGCTCCAGGTTCTGTGAGAGACTGTATTTCAAAATAAAAGATGGAGAGCAGCTGAGAAAGATACCCAACATCGGACTCTAGCCTAAAGATACCCAACATCGGACTCTAGCCTCCATATGTATACACATAGACACACACACACATGTACACACATACTCACACACACATATACACACACACATAAACACACACACATAAACACACACACATGCACACACACATATACACACACAATACACACAGGAGGGGAGGGAGAAGGAGAGAGGGAGAGAGGGAGAGAGGGAGAGAGGGAGAAAAAGAGAGAGAGAGAGAGAGAGAGAGAGAGAGAGAGAGAGAGAACTGTGGTATAAACTTAAAGCTCACCTAAAGAATCCTCCAGAACTTCAGTTCTAATATTGCCACAGCCCTGATAAGCAGATGTGCAGGTCAGAGGATCCTGCACAGCCTGTCTGCTTCTGGCAGAGAAAGCCCACGGTTGATACCCAATGTCGCATACAGCCACCCACCCCCAATTTGTCCTTGGAAAGTCAGTCCACCCCTAGCTGGTATTTCAGAGGCTCCAATGTAGAGCTCCTTGGTCACTGGAGGAATGTACTTTGCTCTCAAGCCCTTCAAAGATTGCCTGGTAGTCTGGAACAGTACCTGAGACAGTGTACCCCAAGACATCAACCATATATTAGGGTTAAGAGAAGGTACTCAGGAGGCTAGCTCTGTGCTCAATAGGCCACACTCAGGGGGGCAATAATCTAAGGGTACTTACTCATGCCCAGCCCCAGCCATCAGATGGGTAGCTGTAGGCTAGGCAGGCTGGTGGTTGGCTCTGGAGCAGCCTCTGCCACTGCTGTCCTCAGCCTTCCTAACCACACTCAGCAGCCTAGCCTGACTCCTCTGAAGACCACAGACAAGTCAGATGGGTCTGTTTGTACGTTATGGTTTTTCCAGTCTCCCATCCTCTCAGTTGTCTCGTCATTGGCAAACATTTCCTGTCATGCCCCCAGTGCTGTAGGGAGCTGGAGAGATATCTTCCATCCAGACATGGCTCCAACCTCCACATACTCTGGTCTGACCAGTGAACAACTACAGCCACACATGAATACCCTGCCCAGAAAGAAAAGAGTTAGGAACAGTGTCTTCTGTGAAGAGATGCTGAAACCAAAAGCCAGCACAAGGGTCTTGTGTAAAGGAGTGTAGGGTGTGGTCATAGTAGAGAACCATATTCAAAAGCTTGGTTTGATGGAGCATCATAGCTTGCAACTTTGCTATGAACAATGAAATTAAGTTGGAATAGGATTCAAGAGACAAAGACAGGATAGAGCCTCCCTTGATGTGAGGAAGGTAGGGTTCTCTGAGACAGTGACAAGTCTTGGACCCTCTCAAAACATCAGACTGAAGCCACAGAGCAACTAGCCTGGAGGAATCAGGACCACTGACGTACCCAGGTCTGACCACATCTGGGCCAGAGAACAGGGTCCCAGAAGTGTTCACCAGAAGCCTGACACTTTCCCTATTGGAAGGGTCTGGAGTGTTAGCTACATGCACTGGTCTGGAGGAGCAGACTTCCTTACAGAAGTTGCACCAATGCCAGAAAACATGAAGATTGAGTCTCCAATTTGGAGACTTTAGATAACCAGGTGTTTTCCCTTTCCAGGTGGCATTCTGCAAATGCTGCCATTTCTTCTTCAAAGCAAAAAGAAGAATGGAGCCATCCTTAGTCCTTCCTTATGCCTGGAAAAAAGATAGGAACGGTACGATAATTTTGGACTTCAAATATATTTAAATTCCACGTTTAGACTCCATCATCTCTGTTTAGTTTTTAATTACCATATCATACTCACCTGTCACACACAAGGTGCTGTGCACGAGACAATCTGCTAAGGGAAGCAGAGCTGGGCAGGAGCCATGGTGGCCCATATGGAACAAAATGATATTGCCATGAGTATATTTAGACCTAACTGTTTTCTGATGAGCTAGATCTGGAGATGTATTGTTCAAAAGCACCATATTCGATGTAATGAGCTGGGTTCACATTTCATAAAATAAACAAAAACCTACCGTCACTCTGAAGCTGATGTGTTGTGTGTAACTGCATGAGAAACAAAGTGGCAAGGGTGGCGGGTGAAGTGTGGAGGTGGTGACAGCCTCCGGTCACTCATGTGATGCAGCCTTGTCTAGTGAATGGGTTTGTCCTGCCATCTCTGGAAGCCCAACTGAGGCTCTGTGGCTTGAATGAAAAGATGACGTGAAATGTGGGGGCTGCCTGACTTTCCAAGGAGTCACAGCACAGAGACCTTTGTGTTTCTTCTTCCTACATCTACCGGGGTTCAAGATGTCATACAACTACACGGGAATTGTGTTGCTTGTCTATTTGTTTGTTTTGGCTGTTGGTTTTTTTTAATGTATAGGCACTGGGGAAATGGGTTAGTTAATAAGTGCCTGCTGATCCAACATGAGGACCTGGGTTTGGATCCCCAGCAACCACACATAAAGCTAGGTACAATGGTGCATGCTTATAACCCAAGCACAGGGAGCCAGAGACAGAAGGATCCCTAGGGCTTTCTGGTCAACCTTAATCTAGCCAAACTGGTGAGCTCCAACTTCAGTGAGAGACCCTGCCCCCAAAAACACATGGTGGAGAAGCAGTTGAGAAAGACAGCAATGTAGCTTTCAGGCATGGACACTCATGCACACACAAACACTTACACACAAAAATGTTATAAACAGATAAACAAATAAATAAATACTGTGCTATGTTGTATTGGTTTTGCTGAATATACTTTTATTGACTCTGGTTGAGAACAGATTAAACTTTTCCCTTTAATTTTGATGAAAAGAGGTAGATTTAAAGCACGTGTGCACACAGGCATGCAGCACCAGCATCGCCTCTCAAGAAAGCTGCACCAGATGAGGTTCAATAAAAATGGATCTGACTCCATGCAAGCGTGAACCTACTTAGCACCTCTCACTCTGCTGACCAGCGCCTAGACAAGCACATCCATATAATTAGCAACAAGGAGAAATTGTTGGGAGCTGAAAGGGATGTCATACTATCAGTTTGCAGTCGTGCAGATCTTTTGTTGTTGTTGTTTTTGTTGTCAGAGGGAGAAAGCTAGAGAGGCTCTTATTTCTTCATGGTGCAGCTGTACAGCCATCCTCAGATAATAGCTTATCAAAAGGTTAGTCCCACCCCTGATCATGAGATATGATACTGCCTGGTCCTGCTGCTGGTGTACACATCTGGAGACCTTACTGTCAGCTCAAACCCAAGGCATGAGATTCCCTTGGTTCAGTGTAACAGGAAAGGCAGATCATTTCCCTACCACCCCAACTCCTCCATCAAGTGAAAAACACCAGCCACTGAGTCATAACTGGAAACATAGCCTCCTACCCTCAGTACAGAGATATGACAAGGGTTCTATCCATGTGCATCCACCTACCTCAGGGCATTTCTGGACTGGCAACCCTGCAAAAGAGAAGCTGGACTCCCCAAGGGGACTGCAGCTGACTGCTGTGTGTAGACTGGCGTGTTCAGTAAGGGTAGAAAGCTGTAGGCTCTAGTGCCAGTGTCAGACCTGGGAGTCAGATCTGGGTTCTCTGGTCCTAACCTTGCCAGCAAGCCATCTCTATGGCCTGGAGTAAATAACTCTATCTCAGCTGTTACGTCTGTCGCCACTGGTCACTTTGAGCCTCTTGCTCAGGTGTTCATCTTGTTCTGCCCTCTGTGTTGATGGATTATCCACTTACAGCCGCCTTTGCTGTCTCCACTAGGTAATTTTTCTCATTATAGCAGTCAGCAGTGGGCCACCCTGGCTTCTTGGCTCTCCTATTCCCTACCCACTCAATATGGCTTTGGCAACTCCCTGCTTCCCCCTTGGACTTTGCCAGGATCCAGGGACTCTGTGCACTCACAAGGCAGAGATAGTTCAAGAACTGATGTTCTTGGGAACAACCCTCCACAGCCATAACCATGAGTTGATGGATAAGCACCAACTCCACAGGTGCCTGCCTGGTGCAATGGATTCTACCCACATCTCCCACAAGAGTCTACCCAGGAGGGTCCCCTGGCCATGGTGGTGACCTGCTCACCAGTGTTACCCTTGCTGGCCACTTTCTATCCCTTGTTTCATTCCCCCCAAACCCCTGTCTGTGCTTCTGGGGTTGCCTTCTAGTTAAACTATGTGAACTCATATCCTATGGGGGCAGGCAGGCGAGACAGGACTACTGTAACCCTAGCACTCAGGAGTCTCAGGCAGGAAGATGGACAGTATGAGGCTAGCATGGGCTATATGTCAAGACCTTGTCAAACACATGCATATCCTACTGAAGCAGTTACCTGCTGATCCTTGAGGGTGACCTTGAACCAGGCCATGCTGATAGGCCTGGATGCTTCCTTTATTATCTTCAGGATGGAACTGACCTTGTAGGCTAACAAGGAGGGGTAAGCTACATCATACTCTCCTCTTCTACATGATATTGTGGTAAAGAGGCAAGCAAAGGATGTAGGGCCTGGTTCTTATGTGATGGCTGAGAATTTATCTCCCTTCTCTCTTCTTAGCTCTTCCAGGAATATAAGTCACCACCCTATTTCAGTACCCTATGGAGATGGTCCAGCCCCATGGCCAGCCCTTGACATGTCCATCCAGGATAGGTGATGGGCTGAGACCAGCTTCAGCTGCTTCCTACATGAAGTTGATGCCTCAGACCAACCCTGGCAGTGCCATGACAGCTTTGCCACCCAGCCAGCTGGAAGGACTCAGGACAGCCCTAAGCCATGTTGAGTTGATTGATTGGGACTCCATGTGGGCTCCTGAGGCAGAATCCATTAGATATGGGTATGCTCTGTGATATCGCCTTGTAACCCAAACCCATTTCAACTGTGAGCCTGGTGAGACACCTTATAGGGGGACCTGCACTGTCTGTCTACCACCACAAAAACAGATAGCTCTTATCTCTGTGTGTCTCACCTGGCTGCTGGGCCCCTTCCCTCCCTCAGTAGTACGCAGGAGTTACTCTATGAGCTGTCGTAGCCCAGCTATTGGGAGCCATTCCCTCTCTCCCTGCCCAGCTGGACCTGGCATTCATTCTTCCAAGGCCAAGCTCCAGGACAGCCTTCTCCCCCCACCCCCGCTTCCTCTGTTCCATGCCCCCCCCTCCAGCATGGGCCCATTCATGGTGTTCCCCTCTCCAAGAGCCCAGAGAATGACTGAACAGTCCTGCCTAACTATAGCCAATAAGCTATATCCAACTCCTGCCAGGGAAAGAGAAAGAACAGCTCTATGGAAATGATTTCTAGCTCCAGGGTGCAGGCTTGGAGCTGAGTGGATGGGTACTAAACACACAGACCCTTGTGTCTTTCCCCTTGAGCACAGCCTTTCACTTACATCTCAGGAGGGACAAACCATCAGACACAGGCCTACCCTGGGCAGCTGCATTCTCTCCACCATCATGGATAATGGGTCTAGGATCTGGAACACTCTTCCTTTACATCTTTATCCAGGGACATGGAGAACCTTTGGAATAAAGTGATATTCCCAAGATGGCCCTGAGTTAGCACTTAAAGATTCCCAGTGTGGAGAAAGAGGACAGCAAGGTGTTGTCATTTTACACTCGGTCAACCTGGCAATCCCAGGCTGCTTGACTTTATTGGCAGGAGTGACAGTTAACCTTCCCCCGATAACAGCAAGATGAGAATGTCATATGGGCTGGGAGAGTACTGTCAGCAGCCTGACTGATGTCAGACAGTGCAGGCACACACCCTGACGTGGGCCTCCATAGGTTCCCTCATGGGTAATATTGGAATCAGGTAGAGTAGGGAGGTAACACGGCATCGGAGGCTCATGGCTTATTTCTCCACTGGCCTTTACCAAGCCGGGCCAGAGGAATGGGAGGAGTGTGAACTCTGGGACATCCATGTTCATCGTGATCCTGTGGTACGGATGTAAATTCTTTCCCATGAAATCTCATTCTCAGCCCACCACCAGATACATCCCTGGCTCCCTGAGACCTTCCTAAATGGAGTGCTAACTAGCTCACTGAGGGAAGGGCTCTACTCACCCTCTAAATCTAACTGATTTCCTTTGCATGTAGCTTTCCTCATTACCGTGTCATTTCTATGAGGTGTGAGCCACACAGTAAGAGCAAGCAAGGTGGTGGTATATTTGCAATTTAACCTGCCCTGGCCCCTTCACTTGGTCAGAGTCCTCCCATGTCCCTCACACACCCCATGCCTGGGATGCTGTGGCTATGAAGTTCCACAGTTTTTACACCACCCCCTCTTGTACCCTGTGTCCGTTTGCCTGCAGAATCTCAGCCATCTTCCCACAGGCCTTCATGGATTCCTTCCTGGGAACAGTTGTTAATACCGCACCTCTCACCGAAACAACCCACTCTCCTCTTATCAACACTTCCAACCCTGTAGGCACATTCTCAAAAGGTTTCATTCATTTTTAAATTTCATTTCTTTCCTTTGTGTATGTGTATGCATATCTGTGTGCGTGCATATATACACACATACACACACACACACACACACACGAGGGTCAGAGGACAACTTGTAGGGCTCAGTTCTCTCCTTGCACCATGTGGGTCCCAGGTATTGAACTCAGCTTGTCAGCCTTGGTGACAAATGTCTTTACCCACTGAGCCATCTCGTGGTCCCTGCAATGAGTTTTTAAATCCATACACAAAGAATTTTTTTCTAACATCCTGGAAGGAAAATAAAATCCATTTATGGCTTTTTGTCTGTAAGCACTGAATGCCAGAAGATAATGGATCAGTGGTTGGAGTATTTCAAGGACAAAAGATTATAATCCATGAATTCTGGGCCCCGTCTGAATGCTGTCCGTGTGTGCGGGCAGAAGAAAGGCTCTTGTAGAATGTACGGACGCTCAGAAATCCCAGCTTTCTGCTTTTTCTTACTTGAAAAGTAGTGTTCGTCTTTGCATACTACACAATTGATGAATGAACCAAACAACCCAGGAAGAGAAACTGTCACAGAAGAATGGCCATGAGATTCAAAATCAGTCAGTAATGAAATTAAAGCATGTGTAACTAGAGAGGTATGTAATAATTTGGTTACTATCCATTCAAAACCATAGGGAGGGAAGGAGAGGAAGAAAGAAAGGGGAGAGGAGGGAGGGAGGGAAGGAAGAAGGACTAACTTAGTCCTATGATGCTGAAGACAAAACAGTATCAGGAAAGGGACAAAGATGCATTAGTCACAGATGCAGCGAAAATGTAAAATAAAGTTAAGAAGAAAACTTTGTTAGAGAAAAAGCAAAGATTCTCAAATTCACTTAAAATAATCCAAGCACACACAGTTTTGGTTCACTGTTAACTACCAAATACCTTTGCTCAAGCTGAATCTGGGAGATTCAGTCTTAGCCGCCTTGCTTCCCACCCCTACACTCTCTTCTGGAAGCAGGGGAGCTCATGCCTGAAGTTCCCTGTTCCTTCCTCAGCGTGAGACTCTCAGCTGGAGCACCTGCCCTGGAGCACCTGCCCTATAGTACCTGCTGTGGTTTAAAACTCATGCGGGGCAGGTCAGCTGAGCCCGCGCTGGCGGCTGATGCAGTCCAGGGAACCGTGGCTCAGTTGGTGGTCCTTGGGACTCAGTGGCACTCCCAGCTGATGGTTCCACCTCGCCCATGCGCTGCGGTGACGGCAGGGTCCGGGGAACAGGGGCGCAGGGACCTAGTGCAGCCTGGCAGCGGGAGAGGGAGTCCTCGGACGGCTGGAGCAGGGAGCGCAGGGAGGGGCTTTCCCACTTACACAAGAGAGTCCAAAGTTTCAGGAGACACGTGGAATCCAAGACATGGAAGTTTTATTGGCCATGATGATGTATCTAGATGTGAATGCTCTCCCACAAAATTCCAGGAGGGGCCCCATTATATTGGGGAGCAGGGGGAAGAGGAGGGGCTAGGGAGATGAAAATTTAGTTATCTACACCCCTGGCCTTTAGGTAATTCATTAATATGTAAATCTTGAGGCAGAGACCTGTTTGTCACGCTTTCTACCTGTGCCTTACATGACCTAGCATACAGGTTAAATGGAGGTGGGACTGCATCTTAGGTCTCTGGGTTCTGGGGGCATGGGCAAACACCCCAGAGTGTCTTCTACAGCCCCACACTGGAGCACCTGCCCTGAAGCATCTGCCCTGGAGCACCTGCCCTGGAGCACCTGCCCAGATGCCATTTCCAGGCCCACTTATTCAACTGCTACTTGGCAAAACTCAAAATACCTTAAGCTGAGCTGATCTTTCTGTATTACCAACCCCCTTTCCAGGACAAAACAAAACACTACTTCAACCACTTTCACAACTCAGTGAAAGAAACAGCTGCTCATCTATTTGTACAAATCAAAGAAAGTTTTGGGAAGCTCCTTGGTCCCCTCTGTCACTTCTAACATCCAATGTGCTTCTAAATCTGTCCACCTGTGTAGCCCATGTCTAACCCAAATCCACCTTTTCTCCTCCCCATTACCTCTGTTCCAATCCTAGAGAGAGTTCTTCATTGACCAGAATCCTGGAGGGCTCCTAACCAGTCACCCTGTATTCCTTCTCACACCCCTGGAATCTGTTTCCCACTGGGACACTGGGCATCTGGGATAATGCTAATCAGGCATGTGTGAGTAAATATTTATTGAGCAGCTCCCCAGGGAGAAAAACCCAGATTGAGAACAGTTGCCTGTTTTCCTGGTGTGGACTCAATTAGGCAGTTTCAGTTGACCCATTCAGTGACATCAGGGAACACAGAGGTGAGAAGATATGTATGCCCTGTGCTATTAAGAACAGTGGGCTGCAACACTGCAAGACTTCGTTTCCATCTTCAAGAAAAGAGGAGTGAGTGGCTTGGAGGAACTGGGGAAACTCTTCAGTTGGGTAAAATGCTTGCTAGGCAACCATGAAGACATGAGTTTGATCCCTAGCACGCAGGCAAAAACTGGGCATGGTGGTGCACATTTGTAAGCCAGCTCTAGCAAAGTGCAGATGGGAGGATCTTCTGGGTCTTTCTGTCTGGCCATTGTAGCCACATTAATATGCCTCAGGCTAATGACAATGCCCTGTCTCAAAAAACAAGGTAGATAGGTTGACCTCTGATATCCATACATACCCGCACCTACACACAGACACAGACACAGACACACACACAGACACAGACACACACAGACACAGACACACACACACACACACACACACACACACACACACACACACACACACACACACGGCTGGTGCTGTAACTCAGTAGCCCCCTTTGCTTAAAGCATCTAATGACTTATTTCTTCTAGAACAAAGGTTCTAGAAGCTACCAAGCCCAACCCCACTGATCCTTCCCACTTCTGCTGTGACCATGCTATCTGATTACCTGCGATTAGCCAACCAGCTGTTAGTATGCTTCTTATCCTCCTCCATCCTGACAATCCCAGTGACCTCCCTGTCCCTCCTTCCTTAGGAAAGTCAGTCGTCGGTTCCACCAAACTACATGATGCCATCCCATCATAGCCTGTATAGTGTGTAGTCACTCAGAGCACTGACCATGTGTCTCTGTTGTAGTAGCGCTGGGTCTGTGAAATTATTGAGTAATGTCTGTCTTTTACACTGTACTGGTTCCTATGCAGGTAAGCATCATATTTGTTTTATGAACTTCACTGGATTCCCTGGTGCCCGACACAGGCACTGTACAAAATTCTCAATAAATTTTTGATGAACAGGAGAACAAAAAGACACACACTTAAAGCCAAATGGCCCAAAGGGTTTCAGGAGGGTTTAAGATTTAGCAAAAATCTACTAGTCAAAAACCCAAAGAAGAAAGCAAAAGTAGTAGTTTTAGAGACAAAACAGAAATCAGGTAACATTGAAGGTGAAGACGTTAAGGGAGGAAAATAAAGGATGTCATTTGATGTATATATAAAGGTTATCATTTCTATAAAGAAAACACAATGGTCCTGAAGGTTTATGTACCAAATAAGCCAACAGCAGCCATTACTGTTTGGAATAGAAGGACATCTGAGAGCACACTTGGAGCACGGGAGTTTAACCTGCCAGTGGGATTAAATGGAGAAGCTACCAGCAAGCCTTAGATGCATAGCCTAAGACAATGCTGTCTAACTAAACGTTTTCTTCTCTGCATGTACAGAGGCAGTGCTGGGACAAACAATTAAGCATTAACAACAAACATGATTGGCCCCGTGCACCAGGTAGATACAAGCATACTTCTAAAGTGTTGGTCCCCAAACACCTTAGAGCAGCCCAGACAGGAAACAGACTCTGTGGTCAAGACAGTCTAGGGAACAGCAGTGTTAAGCAAAGTGAAACAGATGTAGCCTTTCATTTCTGTATTTCAGGTCCAAGGGGCAGAGCCAGGCCTGTGTAAGTTAGGGAGGCACTCTCCCACTCACCTAGAGTCTCAGCTGCTCCCCTTTCCCTATTTTAAATTTTGAGACAGGGTCTTGATAAGTTACTCCAGCTGCCCTTGAACTCACTCTGTAGGTCAGGTAGACCTTAACTCACAATCCTCCTGACTCAGCCTCCTGGGGATAGAGTTACAGGCCTGTGCCACCAAGCCTGGCTAAATAGATTTCTCAGGGGAGGGAGGAGAGCATGGGCGAGAACATCAAAAAATAGTACTCTGGTGTGTTCCAAATCTCAAGAGTGACTGGTACTGCTCCAACTGTCCCTGTGACTGCTCACTCAGGGAACAGCTCATGAGACGGTGTTTCATTCTACAAGTCACTGAAGACATGGGGGCTTTAAAGACTAGTAAGATAGATAAAAATCATAACAGTAATCTCGGATAAATATGAGTGGATATTTGTGAGCTTTTGTCCAGAAGGACGCTCTGATAAAGCAAACAGAAGGCAGCCATGGTGCAGGGAGCTTGGATGTATTAGAAAAGACATAAAAGCCTTGGTCAATAGTGTAAGAGAAATGGAAAACTGGAGGAGAACATAGCCAGAGTGAGGAAAAACACACATCTGAGAAAGTCTTCAGGGGCAGGAGAGATGGCTCGGTGCTTAAGAGTCCTTGCTTCTCTTCCAGAGTACTCATGTTTGGTTCCCAGCACCCAAGTCAGATAACTCACAACATCAGCTCCAGGGAATGTGGTGTCCTCTTCTGGTCTCTGCAGGCACCCAGACATGGGCCTATAGACATATATACACACAGACGTAAACATAAATAATATAAATATTTTTTAAATAGTGAAGCTTTTAGTAATAACCAAAATGGTAGAAATGGAAGAGAACAGGAATAAAAATATGGACATAATAAACACGCACGTGCGTACACACCTGCACATATGCACAACCTATGTTATCATTACATACTAGAAAGGAGCCACTCCTCGTGATGAGAAAAAGTGAGTTAAGATAGTGGCATCATATATTTTAGGCTGTGGGATAGGCAGTGCTCTGTTTTGGTTTGCCTCCGGTCTTTTGTTTTGGTTTGAACAGAGCTTATGAAGTGTAGGCTTGCCTCCGACAGAGTTGAAGCTGGCATTAAGCTGATCTCCCACCTCCACCTCCCAAGCGCGGGGATTTCAGGTGTGCACTATCGTGCTGGGCTCCGGAATATGGGGTTTTGAATGAAAAAGTTCAGTTTGGCTGATGGTAGATGGAAATAGGAATATTCAAATGTAGCCAATGAGAATATCAAACAGCAACAACTCTGGCCAGTCATTTGACACTGCCTATTTATCAGATCTCCTTTTTAAAAAATGCCTTTGACTCTGTAATTCTGCTCCAGGAAATTTATTGCAGGCAAGACCCTCAGAGATCCCCCAGAGAATTACGTTCAGGGGTGTCTACCGCAGCGTTTCTAATTGCAGAGGTATTGGAAGTTGCCAGATGCCAAGCTGTGATAGGTTGAAGAAATTATGATGCATTCTATACAGGGAGAGGTTATTTGGCCATTAAAAATTTCAGCTTGTGGAAATATTCATGAAAAAGAATATTAAGTTTAAAACAATGATGTAGAACCACACTCTGATTCCAGTTTTATAAAAAGTACATATGTATGTTTACGTAAGGAGAAAAGACAAGAATGAAGTATACTTGGATGCTGAGTTATTCGCACTGGAAAACATTCCGTTTATTTTCTCACCTTCTCGTACAGCATCTAATCCATCAACCGGGTCTTATCAACTCGACTTCTAGCACACACACCCCGGATCTTGTCTACTCCCCTCCATCCCTACGACTCTGCCCTAGTCACGGCCGCTGTCATCTTTCATCTTGACACATGCGAAAGGTGCTCATTGGTCGCCCTCCCTCTTGTTTTCGCCCTATTATGATCCCATCTCCATGCAGCTGCCGGAGTAATCCATTTCCAATGGAAATCAGACGGCATTAGCTCCTGCATGAAACACTCCAGGGCCTTCCTATCGGGCATCCAATAAAACACAGAACACTTCCCCTGCTGTGGCTGCCCCTCCTCTCTGACCTCCTTCCTACCCCCCCCCCACTTCTGCTGGACTTTAGCCACTCTGGTCTCCTCTCCTTCACAAGATCTCTTCGGTCTTGTCACTAGCTTGTCCCACTGCCTGGGATGCACATTCTGTTCTTTTACACAGCTTAAATGTCACCTCACCAGGGTCAACTCTTAGACACCCAAAGTAGCCATTCTTTCATTAGCATTTATGACCATCTGATTTTTCCTTGTATATTGCTATATTTCATTGTGTACTGTCTAAACCTCTGTCCACTAGGATGTAAAATCCATTTCAGTTTTCTGTGTTTACCTAGAACTCTGTACGGTACACTGAATGTTTGCTGAATGAGTGAATCAGAAAATGGAACCAAAACTGTTTCATTGAAACTGGAAAAAGTAAATCTTGACAAGTAACTTGACCAGTAATCTTCGAACCTCAGATACGGCACTCCAGTAAATCTCCAGGGTTAAATGGGCACTCTGTATGGCACATGGGTGCCCTGCTGCTCTCTAGTGGGTAATTCCTTCCAAATGTGACCTACCAGACCAGAAAATGATGTTAATGTGGACAGGCAGATAGAATGGATTGTATGGTGTCCCCTGCTTCAGAAACAAATAGGACCGTTAAGCCTTTTGGGTCTCTGGGGAACCTCTCTAGGTTTGGGTGAATTCCAATGAGCTCTGGTTTTAAGCATGCAAGATTTCAATTCATGGAAAAGAAAGCAGCTTGGGTTTTCTTTGTGTTATCACTCCTGGAAATTTCTCTTCCCTTCCCTGACAGGCTGGAATAGTGTAGTGGAGCCAGGTGCCTTTTAATGAGGTAGGACCCCATTCTCTACAAACTTAGCAGATCTAGACTGTAGCGACACATCAAAGCCCAAAGGCATATCTACCCCATTACAGATCCCTAAAAGATGCCAACTCGTCCCATTTCCATGGGGTACATCTGTAGCAGGGCAATTCAAGGCTTCTATGTAAAAATCAACCATTTGGCTAGTGGGGTGGGGGCAGAGCCAAGCACCCTGGGTCCCATGTTCCAGCGGTTTACAATTGACATTGGAATATAAGATCTGGACGGGACATGTATCTGCCTGTTTTGTTCTCTGATTAGTCTCTGGTACCTTAACCTTCAATGATCAGATGCTCAACAAATTGCTAGATAAGTTAGTGAGTGAATTGTATTGCCCTCCGCTGGATGAGCTCTTAATATGGGGCCCATCAATCTTCATAGTAATTCAAATTCTTAATCCTTCCACCTCCATCATGAGGAAGGTTTTACAGAAAACAATATGTACCAGGTTATTCCAAAATCCAGCAGATTAGAACAACCACTTTTGGATCACCCCTCACAGTCTTGCAAATACAGAGCTTGCAAAATAATCCACTGTTTGGTTCTTTTGTTCTGGGTGGCACTGATGGAAGTGTCAACAGTGGCAGCAGTGTACCAAGTCATAACCTAGGGTCCTAGCCAGGGACTCACATTGTCTAGCATTTTGCCAGAGTCAGCTCCCAGGCGGGACCAGTTGTACCCCTTCATTCCCTGACGTTGTGTATTCATAGGCTATCTCCTCATGGCTTGTTTCCTTCACCTCTGGAGTCATAGTTGTGGCCTCCACTGTCTTCTTTAGTGTCCAGTAGGTTACGTGGCACCATCTTCAATCTGCTGCAGACAGTGATGCTGACACCTTAGCCATTTAGAACTATGACAGAGAAAAGTGAGAAGGGCTTCATGGTAAGAGGAGGTTCATTGGCTGCTGTGGGGGTGATGTGGTAATGTCCCATATATGTTGCCTCTGAAACTTTCCGCTCTCAAAGACATCTCTCAAAACCAAATCTCTCCTGGTTCTGCCAACAGGTCTTCTGATTGCACGTAGTTACTTTCTGCCCGAGACTCTTACAGAAAGTTTGACTATTCTCTACTACTTTGCAGGAATAGGGAGTGGAGTATACTGGTGACTGAAACTCTCATGTCTTTATATGAAGCCCTTCTCCTTGGATGACTGTTCCCTCTCTAACTTTGCCAAGCTTAGAGTTATACACAGCTAAGAGCGCATCTCTACATCTAATCACGGGTGTGTACCTCAACACCAGATGACATGACTGACTTTGTTGCCTCTAATCTTCGTGATGGGGATTCATGTTAAAAGGTCCATCAGGAAATTGAGGAAAGAAGACACAAGCAAGCCTGATCATCACTTTACAAAGCTCCATTTTACCCTTTTGTTCTGTAGAGTAAAATTTCACAGTAATGAGTTTGTCCAGGGCAGCACACACAGTGAGCCAAAGCATGCCCAAACAGCTTTCCCCCCAATTCTCTTGCAAGTTCATGAATATACATCGCTAACCAAACTTGTAAGGGCTCTGACTTGGCCATTCTTCTCCCAGGTCCTGCTGAGATAGTACTGATGAACTGGAGACTTTATATTCATTGTCATGGCAACAGATATCACTGTCCTAAGGCCACTCCTTGAACCCTTTCCTTGTAAATGCCACTTTCCTATTAAGTCTCACTCCTAAGAGATGGTGGGCTGTATGCAGACACAGCAAGACCCCACCCCCACAGGGCCCCACCAACTAGAACAAGACTAGGTTTCAGAAGAGGATGGTGGGGCTCCGTGCACACATGGGCAGAGGTGGAACAAAGACAATTAACTCAATTGGCTTTTCTGCAGTTGTTTCTTTTCTTTTAAAGTTTGCCCCTGATGTGAAAATCTTACTTTCAAACTTACACTCTACACCCCTAAGTTGCTCTCTATCTAGAGACAGGAAAATTGCTTGGACAAGTCAACATGCACCTGGCATTTCCCAAGTGTTTTATGTGCCCAGTGGCTACCCAGTCTTTCTCAAGTGGTGATTGTGAGCATTTCTTTGCATCTCACGTTTCAGATGCTCATGATACGCGGTGTGAGTCTGTAGCCAATGACTTGCCGTTAATCAATAATCAGAGATGTGAAAACAAGAATGTGTGAACCATGGTGCAGACCCAATTACCCTGAAGCAGGGGAGAAGAGACTCTAGCCTCTACCTAAGTTGCATCTTGATGTGGACTGTGCTAGTGAATTCTGGGAAGTGGCTGAGGGATGGTGACCTCATGCAGGAAGTAGAAACCTCACTGGGAATACATGCCTAATTCTCAGAGATCTTTCCTTGTTACTCTGGACTACCTGGGAAGTCTAGAACCCAAATGACCTAAACGACCTACAATAACTGTCCCCAATTAAGACAGATTCATTAAGCTCCTTTTCCTGAAGAGAAGTATAAAAATGTCTGTGTACCCCAGATAGGGAAAAGAAGCCATTCCCTTCAAACTCAATTTGATGAACCAGCGAGTTTTAGGGGACCACTGTGACTAAAAGGCAGAGCATCACCAAAGATCTTCCCACCATGAATGACAGATGCCTGAGAAAGTTGCATCCCTGAACTTCCCCACATGGATTACAGATTCTGTCTCCACCATAAACCCCACCCCCACATAGGTTGTTCATAGTTCATATAACCTCAGGGAGGTTCTCCCTTTCTCCATGAGGGGATGTTTCAATGTAGAGGAGGAAGTAGCTGGGAAAGGGCATCCTAACTCTGAGGAAGTTTCTAAAGTGTGAATGATTGAGCTTAGACCCTGGCCATCTCCTCTTCCATGCCGCTACGGTAACATCTTTACCCCAGAGATGCTGGTCATGACCACGTGATCTGGCACCACACTGTCCTGGGGCAGAGCCCTCCTCCTGCCTTTTCTCCAGTCTATACGTTGAGAATCATACAGCCTACACTGGGGGAGTGTTGTGACTATAAAATGAGGCCATTCCCCTGGAACACTTGGTTAAGAGTTCAAACCACACTGAAGTCATCATCACCTTTATGCTCAGTCTCGCCTGCTTCCCTCCTCTGCATGGCCAGAGAATCCTCATCAAGGATTAAGTAGGTGGCTCTTCATTCTTAATAGCTCTGAGGGGAACAGCCTTCCCAAGAGTAATATAGGTACAGGCCACTGGTTTAATCACAACCAGTACCCATGTAGGGCACATGCCAGAAGGAATTGTCATGAGGTTATAGTCCATGGATGTGTCTGCTGTGGCACACAAGCAGATTACATTTCAAGGGATCAAAGTTGTGCCTCGTTCATCCTTCTGGCTGGGATCCCTTCCACATCCATATGGAGGTTTTCAGAGACCTGCCGTGGGAGAGCTACGATGATGTTGAGATAAATTTAAATCTATCTACTCAAAATTCTTTCTCAAAAGGGACCCACTCCCAAAGTGGATGTGTCATTTATGACCTCATGCGTTTGATTTTCACTCATTGCTGTGTGGCCAAAGACCTGAGAAGAAGTGATTTACAGGAGGAAAAGTTTGTTCAGACTCATGGTTCGATCACAGCCCAGCATGGAAGGAAGGCGTGGCAGGGGCCTGGTAGCTGCTTCTTTACATGTCTGCATACAAGAGCAGGAGGTAAGGACAGGCTACAAACCTCAAGGCTCCCGCCCAACCCCCTCTGGTAACTCATTTCCCCAGGTAGACCCCTCTTCCTAAAGTCTCTATGGCCTCTCAAATGAGCATTGCCAGCTGGAGTGGCCAGGTTTTCAAACCCTTGAGCCTGTGAGGGACAATTTCCATCAAAATCCTAGCACCATACAAGTTAAGTTTGCACTTGTCTTTTAGGAATGATTTCTTTTCCTACTCAGGATTTCAGGAGAGGCCTTGGAGTATCCCTCTTCCCAAGTTGCTGGCTCTCACCTCCTATGAAGAAGCGTCTGTTGCCCTCAGCACAGCCCTGGTGGACAGCACATGCTATAGGGTGGGAAGAAAACTCCTGCCGGAGGTTTTGGGATTGTTTTCCTATTCGGTGACGTCACCTCACACCGCTATTCAGGCATCTGAGAGCACAGTGTCAGCAAGACAAGACGTGCAGGGATGGAGATGACGTCAAGACTGGAAGCCTCGGTGTACTCTCCCTTCTAGAATGAGCAAATCCAAGCTAAAGAAAGGGCTTGGAGGTCCTTCCAATGTCTTGTTAATGCAGGAAGGGCATGGCTCCAAGCCTGGGGCTAGGGACTAAGACTAAAGTTCACATTTCTAGCCAGGGACAGCTCCTCCCCAGCCCCTCAGTCACCACTTCTACCATCTCCGCTCCACTTCCCATCCCTTCCCTGACCTACTCTGTTAGGAAGCAAAAAGCCCATGTTGATCATTCCTAACCCATGGTCCACCTCTGCATCCTCAGCTGCTAATTGGCTGTGGAGCTGCATCATAAGGAACCTGAGTTGTTAGTGTCATGCCTAATGATTGCTGCCTGGACACCAGCTTTAGGACATGATCCAATTACAGCATAGCCTAGGCCGCAGGCAGCATTGCCCACCTGCCCAGAGAGCCCTCATTAGGCAGGTAACCCGAGCCCCAGGTTTGTTGTCAACATGGTGTATAGATGGCGGGGAACATGTCTCCTGCCCTCATGACCATGGACTCCAGCTCTGCCTCGCTCCTCCCGTCCATCCTGCCACTGTGGGAAAAGACTCCCTTTTCCTCTAACAGTGATGCTAGTCCGGAAAGATAGGAGCTGTTTGAGAAACCAAACCAGATCAGCTCCTCCTTTCCTTACACAGAAGAGGAACAGACAACAGTCAGCAGGGACAGCAGTGTCCTGTAAGGCCCTTAGCACTCAGACAGGAGTCCCAGAGGCTGCCAGAGTCATTCTGCTTCCCACCTGTTCTATACACCATTTTTCCGTATTCTGTCCTAACTTTTTAGGCCTGCTTTCCCAAGGGCCTCCTATGAACCAGGAGAAGCCCTTTGCCATGGCATCAGGCTGTGAGAGTAGTACTGAGACAGTCATGGTCCTGAGACAGTTAGAGTCCATCTCTCTAAAACCACTGCATTCCGCCTTGTGTGAGTCACAAGGAAAGTACCCACTGAGTGCCAACAGTGCCCTCTGGGTTGTTGGCTCAGCAAGGTAATTTTTTGCATGAAGAAAATAATTTCCTTTCATCCAGTCCAACCCAGCCCCCAGCTAAGGAGTGTGGCTGGGCAAGAGGAGCAGAAAATGGATTTCATTCCCCACTAGGCCTATTGTGCAAGGCACAAACTACTGGGCTGTAGACAGCAGCCATGAATTGCATAGCTTTTGAGGGCAGGATCTATGTCTGCTGTGTTCTCTGCTATGGCAATGCATGGACTAGGCACCCTGGGAGCCTATCGGTTCCTAGCCCATGGTAGGAAAGCAAAATTATTCAATGAATAGATAGGTTGATTCATGTTTTAGAATTCAGAGAATGACCCAGAAGGGCTATTGAAAGCATTGCATTGTTAACCGTGGAGTTCAGATGTCGCAGGAGTCTTGGGAGATCCACTGGACCTTAATCACACCTCACAGAAGTCTACTGTTTAGATTTCTGCTGAATCGACTGGAGTCACATTCACACCATTTTCCTTTATGCCTCTTCATCATCTTAACACAGGACTGTCGTTAAGCTAGAGGTGGGGAGGCTTGTGATGTGGCTTCAAGGACTCAAAGCTTAGGGACAGCCTGTGCCTTGTGGACCAGAGTCTAGCTGCTGTACTTTGTTGCAGGTTGGAACAGACTATCCCCTTAGCTTAACAATATCTCTCTGGATGAACTGTGGGCTTTGGCCAAAGTATGTATTTATAGGTCATAGATTTAAAAGATTATAATCTAAACTGTATATAACAAATGATATTTAAAATCATTAACAAATGAGCATTCAATTTTAAATGAGATGTTTACATTACCTCCTCAAAGCCTCAGGGAACACAGAAGGATATAAAAGCCAGCCCGTGGGAAGGAGTGCTGAGAACCACTGTCTTCTGGGCATGACATATGGGACGTATCACACCCATTAACTCACAGAGGTGGTGGCAACCTACACAAGGCTGAGCCAGGAGCAATGCATCCTGGATGGAGGAGGGACTCATGAGGCCCCATCCTCTCTGAGAAGCTATAGACAGTTAAGGGTTGCTGGGAGGGTCGAGTGTAGGGGGATCATATTGTTCAGTGATATATCCACTTGCAAGTGGCCCTCCCTCAATAACCCATCCCCTCATGCTCATGCAGGCATCCCTAATTAAATGCAGCTTGATGATAGCCCCTCAAAAACAAAGGCTTGAAAGTAGGAGGGGGCTTGGGAAGAAGGGGTTCAGTGGGAAAGGAAAGGGAATAAGAGAATAAT
>NW_021604703.1:3381914-3394134 GCF_004785775.1 Grammomys surdaster | reverse complement strand
ATATATATATATATATATATATATATATGTCAATGAATAAATGAATTTATAAGAAGCAAATAAAAGATGAAGATAAAAACATTATTTACAAAATTACCTGTGCGGGTATTGTACACCAAGCAGTTCTTATAAAAGCCAGGCATAATGAATGTTGGGCAGCTATGGTCCCCTAGATCTATGTCTACAGTCACTTAGACTAGACAATCTCAACAGCTTCCAAGCTGACCACAATCTGATCTAGGTAGTGGCTTTCTATGTTGTGTTTTGTTCTTACAAGGGGATATCTGTCTAGTTCTTCACTTACTTATTTTGAGACAAGGTCTCATGTGATCCACATTGGTCTCAAACTCACTCTGTAGCCAAAGATAACCTTGATCCTCATGCATCCGCTCACAAAGTGCTGGGACTATGGTGAGTGCCATCACATCAAATTTTACATGGTGCCAGGGATCAAACTCGGGGCTCTATAGATGCAACCAGTTGTTCCACACCGTAGTTCCACAGATATCCTTTTACTGGAATCACATGCTTAGGGGGGAGAGAGGAAAGATAGAACTTCCTTTTGTCCCCACTGTGCTTCAGGGAACATCATAGGTCTTTTAAATTATTACCTGTGTTCTGCTGTCCACAAGAGAAGTATATTCTCTGACTTTTCACATGCCAAGCCCAAGACTGTTAGACACCCTCCCCCTTTCAACAGTACTCTTTCTTTGACATGGTGTTTATGAGACAAGCCAGTAGCAAGAATGTTCCACCGTGACCTCAGAGCCAGAACCCATGGTGACCACATGGCTGGCCACTGCCAGCATTGCTTCAGCTAGAAATGAACAATGGTAACTTTGGAGGACACCTCCATTCATCCCTTCAGCATCTGAGCATCCCCAGCAAGGAACGAGTGTGGGAGAGGAAGTGAGGGAAACCGTAGAGAACTCTAGTGCCCTGGGTGTTTTAAAGACTACAATCCTAGTGACTGCTGGAAAAACACAGACCTTGTCACAGTATGTCATTTCCTTGTCTCTAGCGTGCCAAGTTAAAAAAAAAAAAGTCACCTCTTTGATTCCCCCATCTGCAGAACAGTCCCCTCAGGCTGTGTACCTCTCAAGTTCTCCATGACCTTCCTGAATCATTAGTGCTCCCAGGAGAGCACTTCCATCATCCTGACAGGCCTGCCTCATCATCTGTCCTGACAGGGCCTCCTGTGCGTCTCCTCTAGCGCCACATGCAGCAAAGTCACTCTGTGCTCTTATGTGCCCTGACTTTGAACAGTTAGAAAGTTCAGACACCATCTGCCCCTGAGCTGCTTCTGTGACAGAGGCAGGCCTGAGGCAGCCCCCTGAAATCATGGAGACAAGTGTTCCCTCTGATAACTTCACACTGAACACCTTCTTGACACATCTTGGTTCCACAGATGGACACAGCCTTGCTTGTCTGCCCTTTGACCCTAGAGCAAGTGATGACACCTAATGGCAAGCCGCTAAAGTACTGGATCCTAAGCCTCAGTCCTGTGATTCTAGGGGCATCTGCAAGCTTTGTATTGACTAGATTGTTCTGACATGTGGACCCTGGCTGGGGCATACACACTGAGTGAGTGCTAAGCTGGGAAGAAGTTCTATCTTGAGATGAAGTTCTATCTTTGATCTGTTCTTCTTGGATATTGCAGGAAGAGACCGTGTGGCCTCAATCATGAGGCATGGGGCTGAGCTCCCTGTGGGTAGAAATGGCCTGTGCTTCTAACTGCCATTGCTACTTCTGTCCCTGCCCATCACTCCCACCCCCGCTGGCTTCACCATGAATCACTCCAACATCCCACATCACCACAGCTCCCTTCGCCTGAACCACTGCTACTCCTGGTATAGCCATTCTCTCCCTTCCCCACTGTTTCCACTACCACCATAGTTTCAGCAAACACTATCTGGAAGCTTCCATTTGTGGGTGGCAAGGACTTGGATTCTCATGTCACAGCAGATCAGAACAGCTCATGTTCCAGGAGAGATGAGGATTGTGCACTCTAAAAGGACAAAGCTCTGAGGGGTCATGGCAGGAGCCCAGAAGGCCCCTGAGATCACAAGCCATGATTCCTCCCAGGAAGGAAGAAGGGCGTGGTCCAGCTCATTAAATGCTGGCAGAACAGCCCAGGTGCTACCTGGATGCATCTGGTTGCAAGTTTCTAATATTACGAATAGAGGCTGTAAAAGGCCACCAGGGCAAGTCTGGATGGAACCCCAGTTGGCAGTGCTGAACAGCCAAATGAAGGCAGTAGTAGAGTTTGGGGCCAGTAAACAAGTGACTTACTACGTCTTGCAGTAAAAGATCCATGGCCAGGTTCTAGCTTAGCCTATCAGTATGGAACTACCAAGGGGCACTTTCTTCATTCTGTTTCCCTCTCTGACCTACCCCCTGTTCACTTAGTCTTCTGCTTCCCCTATCCCACCAAGAACATCAGGCAGAGAAGCCAGATCAGCCCAGGGCCTTGAGGGCTGGCTCCAAAATGTACCAACATACAGCCACGAAAACGGGAAAGAGAATCAGACTGGCCAGCTTCTTTTAAATTCATCCGGATGAGCTGATTAAACATCCTTTTCCCATGCAGAGGTAGGATTGTTGAACTTTACAACTTTCCACGCTTGAAAATTGTGCAAATGTAACTTTTGCCTTAAGTTAAGCTGTCTTCTTCTACGCCCACTCTCGAGGTGACATCATTCAGCCCCCAAACTTTAAAATCTTCCTTAATTGTCCCTCTGTTCATGTTCCAGGCTGAAAAGGCCAGTAACCCCTGATTGTCTCCGCATGGACACCATATGGGCTTCTCACCCCTAATACAGTTTGAACAAATCTCTTGCTTTGTTTCATTCTTCCCTTGTGAGCTTGAGAAATACCATTCTCCTGGTTGTTCAGCTGCAAACCTACACAGGCTCTCCTCCGCGCACCCCCACCCACTCTCCGCCAGCCCTGCCTCTCCCTCCTCCCCAGCTCTCAGCCCGGGTCAGGCCAGCAGCATTAACATCTCCTGCTTCAATAGCAAGCCGGCTTCCGAGCCGGCCTCCTCCTCAGTCTCTGTCCCGCCCAGGAGCCACGGCACATTAGTAAGAACATAAATCGCCACGCATCACTCTCTTGCTCTATCAGCTTTTCCGTGAACTTAGGATGCGGCCAAAGCTCATTGCACAGCTCCAGGGGCTGACCTTGTCTCAGCCTCCATTCTCTGCTGTCCTTCATGCCAGCCCCGTCTTAGTCCTCCTTCAAAACCCAAGTCCGTTCCACTCCAGGGCCTGGAGCAACCTTCAGATTATTTCCGGTTCGTTCCCTCATCGGTTGTCATCACTGCTGAAAGGCTTCCTCTTCTGAGAGGGCCTCTATGACCACATGACCAAGTCTTCTGGTTTTCTAGTCCTTGGTGGCGTTCATGGCTTTGTGTCAGTTTTCTCTTTTCCAACCTGTTTGCAAAGGTGAGGGGTGGGTTCTATGTACTGTTCACTAATGTATCTCCAACATATAGAATATTCTACCACAAAAGAATACTCAGTAGGTTTATGAATGAATGATGAAGCCTGCAGTTGTTTGCTCCTAACTTTGTGCCCCATACACAGTCTTTCAAGATGACATGATAGACTCATATGCTATTCTCCCAAGAACTGTATTTAGGAGTCATGTCTAAACACCGTGCAAGGTGAGGAACATGACTGCACTTCCTTCACAGCCTGCAAACTTTGCCATAGTCACAGTCGTGAGCCTAGCTAGCATGCAGAAGAGAGCATTTCACCAAAAGAACAGATACAGGTAAGAGTTCTGTATGCTTTCTCTTTGTAGCTGCCTGATCTGTGATCACATAAGAAAAGATGTGGCTGTGACTAGTCAAGACAAGCTACATAATGTGTGTGGACCACTGTAGAGTGAAAATGTGCATAGCCCCCACTAGAAATCAATATCATGGTTCCCTAGGCAACACCTGAACCATGCAAGTAAACCCCCGAGCCTTCCCAAATGTGCCATGATCTTGTCAGCCTGGGCAGGGACAGTCACCCTCTTACCCTTCCCTAAAATGCTTGTGAAATGGATCTGACCACAAGTCACACATAGCCCCACCCATGCATTGTCAAGGCAACAGCAGACTTTATTCCCTGCCCCCCTCCCCCGCATAATATTCCCCAGCATAGTTTATCACTGCCCAAGGCAGGAAGTGGAAAAAGAGCCAATAGGAACTGTTTCCCACCCAGGGCACTTCTAAGAATGAAAACAGTAAAGCCAAGATGGGGAAGAAAGAAAGTGCTCAGAGTTTGGACTGCACATGAGGCAAGGCTTCCAAGCCTTGGTATGCTCTCCACTACCCCAGCTGTCTTCTTTTACAGAACAAATTCAAACAGAATGGGTAAGAGGTTCAAGATAACCTCCAGGCACAAAGCTTTGAGCCCAGAGCTCTTTTGAGTGTAGGGGCCCTGAATTACTGTACTAGTCACGCAACCATAAGCTGACCATGGCTTGAAGCCCAGAACACAGGACAGCCGGCATTACCCTGGGAGCCTCTCTGGTCCTTAGAAGTACCTCAATAGTAGCTCAAGCAACACTCACCAACACTGGCTCCTGCTACCAGGGTCATGTCATTTCTTAAGACAGATCACCCAGGCATACCACCAGCCTGGGCACCCAGAGAAAAGCAGAGCTCCTGCCAGACAGTCCATGCAGGCGAGAAGCTCTAGACTACTAGTTAGGATCTACAGGGGCTAGAAAAGGTTTCTTAAACTTCTGTTTGAAATAGCTCATCTTGTGTTTGATTAAAGCATAGTTTACAGACGGCAACATACATACACCTTCATTAATGATTTCAAATGTCTAATGGTGGCATGCCAGTCATGACAAAGCATGTCTTCACTCTGTCTCAATGGATCTCAACCTTCCTAATGCTGTGACCTTCTAATACAGTTCCTCATGGTGTGGTAACCCCAACCATGAAAGTATTCTCGTTGTTACCTCACGACTGTGATTTTGCTACCATTATGACCTACAATGTAAACATCTGATATGTAGGATAGCCAACATGTAACCCTAGTAAAAGGGCCACAAGACACTGTCTCCCAAGGGAGTCATGACCCACAGGTTGAGAACCCTTGCTCAAGCGCATTGTTTCCTGGCTAAACTTTTAGCTATTTTGCCTTTACAGAGCAAGCATAGTGCTGGTGCTTAATACCCCAGATACTTGAACTTCATATGAGTGGGACTGTATTTTACAGTGAGGAGTCTTTTGCATCTGGCTTGGTCCACTTAACAGCTTTGTACGGTTTTTATTAGGTAGTTTTGCCTTTACTGTGACTGAATACTTGAGAAAAATGGAAAGAAGAAAGGTTTATCTGGCCCATGGCTTCAGGGGTTCAGTCTACGGTTGCTTAGCCCATGACCCAGGTAAAACCTCACGGCACTGGGAGTGTCTGAAGGGAGCTATTCACCTCAGGACAGACAGGAACTGAGAACATTTTAGTGAGTATCATTTTGAAGGTATAGCCTGTTGTTTCTCTTGGGATGAATGTACAGACAAGCACATGAATAGCTTCTCGGGACCATTAGCCGTTAGGAGCTGCAGTTTAAATCCACAGTGACATACCATCATACACTTACTGAGCTGGCTAAAATTGAAGACCAGTGACAGATAGTGTTGGCAGATGGAGGTGAGGGTGGGGTGGGGGAAACAGGTCACTTGTGATGGAAACATGAAACGCTACAGCTACCTCAGAGAATGATTGGACAGTTTGTTTTTAAATATAAGCAGGGACTAGAGAGGCGGCTCAATTCCCAGCACCTCACCCCCACAGGGAGGCTCACAACGAACTGTGTGTAACTCCAGCTCTAGGGCACCTGCTGCCTTCTTCTGGTCTCCAAGGATACCCAAATTCATGTTCACATACCCCATATCCCTCCCACACACATACACATAATTTAAAAATGATTCAGCCACTCTACTCTCAAGTGTTTATTTACTCAAGATAAATTAATACACAGGCCCATGCAAATACTAGTACATGAATATTCATAGCAGCTTTATTTGTATAGGTTTTAAGACTGTCTCATGTAGCCAGGGCTATCCTTCAACTCGCCTGTTGAGTTGTTTACCTTGAACTTGTAAATCTTATGACTTCATCTCTGGAATTCAGGGGTTACAGTTGTGCACCGCCACACCCAGCTTATGCAGTGCTAAGGATCATACTCAGTTTTTGGGACATGCAGTACAAGTACTCCATCAACTGAATTACATCCTTAGCTTGCTTTAAACCTCTTGAAGCAACCCAAATATTCATTGATAGTTGAATGAATGAATAAACTATATTATTATCATAGAATACATATGATGCTACTTGCATCATAGAATACAAATTATTCCCCCGATGAAGTTTGATGAACTTAAAATCTTTTTAAAAGATTTATCTGTGTGTGTGTGTGTGTGTGTGTGTGTGTGTGTGTGTGTGTGTGTGTTGGCTGGTTTTGTGTGTCAATTTGACACAAGCTGGAGTTATCACAGAGAAAGGAGTTTCAGTTGAGAAAAATGCCTCCATGAGATCCAACTGTAAGGCATTTTCTCAATTAGTGATCAAAGGGGGAGGACCCCTGGTGGATGGTGCCATCCCTGGGCTGGTAGTCTTGGGTTCTATAAGAAAGCAAGCTGAACAAGCCAGAGTAAGCAAGCCAGTAAGTAGCATCCCTCCATGGCCTCTACATCAGCTCCTGCTTCCTGACCTGCTTGAGTTCCAGTCCTGACTTCCTTTGGTGATGAACAGCATTGTGGAAAGTGTAAACTGAATAAACCCTTTCTTCCCCAACTTGCTTCTTGGTCATGGTGTTTGTGCAGGAATAGAGACCCTGACTAAGACAGTGGTGTGTGTGTGTGTGTGTGTGTGTGTGTGTGTGTGTGTGTGTGTTGTGCCCATGGAGATTCAAAGAGGACATCAAATCTCTTGAATGTAGAGTTACAGGTAGTTCTGAGCTACCTAATGTGGGTACAGGAACCAAATTCAGGTCTTCTGGAAGAGCAACAAACATAGCCACCAAGCCATCTCTTTAAACCCTGCAGCTAAAATCTTTTGATTTATGCTGCAACATGAATGAATCTCACAATAATTATACTAGATGACAGACAAAGTATCTATCACATTATTATATCTAACAAAAATATAGAAAACCCAAACTAATATCTGTAGGCAGAAGATATATCAGTCATGGGTGGGGGATTTGGGAAAGGAGGGTTGCAAAAGGCCACAAGGAAACTTGATAAACATGTTTCCTACCTTGAACTGTATTCAGATTTATTTTACGAGTATGGATGTTTTACCTGCATGTATGTCTATGCACCATGTGTGCGCCTGGTGCCTGAGGAGGTCAAACAAGGATATTGAATGTCCTGGAACTGGAGTTGAAGATGGTTGCAGAGGTGCCATGTGGGTGCTGGGAACTGAATCAGGGTTTCTGCCAGAGCAGCCGGTGCTCTTAACGGCTAAGCCATCCTTCTAGTTCCCTACCCTTGATTATTTTTATTACTCATGTGTGTGTGTGTGTGTGTGTGTGTGTGTGCACATACACATATGTACATGGACATACACATAGGTCCACAAAATACTTGTGGAAGTCAGAGGACATCTTTCCAGAGTCTGATAACTTCCTCCACCACGTAGGTCCTGGAACTTGAACTCACATCATTAGGCTTGGTGGCAAGCAACTTGCCCAGTGAGCCATCTCATTGACCCTTTTAATCTTGATTTTGATGTGGTTTCATGACTTACGTAAATTTTAATTTATATACTTTATGTAGATGCAATTCAGCTATACTTCAGTAAAGTTGGTTTTTGAAAGTTTAGTGACCACACAGTATTGATGGCCACTGACACATCACTGACCTTTGTTGTAGCTTCATAGTAATTCCCAAGTCACACTGGTACTAGTTCTCCAAATCTGCTCTTTTTTAAGAGTTATGACTATATTCTAGATGAATCTCAGAAATGGTTGCCTTTAGTTTGTCAGCCTTTGTTCTCCCCGCCCCAGAATATAGAAAGTCTGGTGGTATCACAGTTGGGCTTGTACCAAACCATAAATCAATTTAGAAGAATCGATCTCTTAAATATATTGAGCCTGATAATCCATGATCAGATTGGCCAGCTTTGTGAGTTGTGTTTTTTATTGATTTTCTATAAAATTTATAATATATACTGATCTTCCATGACTATAGTGTGTTTCTAGTAACATTTTTATTTACTCCTCAGGTGGGTGTTTTATATACCAAGCCCCACCCTGGACAGCCTCATGAGGAGAGGTTATGATTTTTCCCTATTTTTTTTTCTGATTTGATTATATCCTTTCTTATTTCTATTTTTTTCTTCAACTCCCTTTTGATAATCTTCCTGCCTTTTCTTCCTTCTTGAAGTAGAAGCTTCCTTCCTTTTCCTTTGACTGTTTCTATTTCTTTTGGCTGACAGCCTGTTGTACAGTTTGTTTGAGACAAGGTCTCCCATAACCAGGTCATCCTCCCTGTCTTTAATTTCTGGGTCACAGGTATGCACCCCCACATCTGACTTCCACTTTTCCCAATGTGGGTAAAGCACACATACCCCCTTTTGTGGTTGCACTGGAGGTAACAGTTTGTTTCTCTGGTGCTATTTTTTGTTTTCTTCCTTTTTAGTTTTTGGTGATTATCCGGCACTCTGCCTCTGACCTCAGTGTGTCCTTCTTGATTATTTGCCAGACTTTCCTGGCCTTGGATATTGCTTGATGTGTTTGATCAGCTTTGAAGACTTTTAACCAAAGTCTCTGAAAACCCTTCTTCTGCCCCATTATTTCTTCTGAGATCTATGTGTACGGGTGTCAGTGCTTCACCTTCCCTCACCGTTTTCTTGGCATTTTGTTTATTCTCTTTTTTTCTCTCTCTGTACTTTGCTCTGGGCATTTTTAAATCTTGACCTATCTTTGAATTTATTAAGTCTTTTCTCTCCTATGACCAATCAGCTCTCACCACTACCAAAGACCATTTAATTCTTTATTTCAGAGCATAGATTTCATACACTTCAGTTCAAGGTGTATTCTTGTCTGGATTTTAACTCACCTAGACATATATTCCTTTCTTATTATCATAGGCTTATAGTTTGTTTGATGTTTCCTTGTTGTGAAAGTAGAAACCAATAAGTCTGGGTATTTGTATGCACTTAATAGTTGCTGGAGAGGAGAAGTATTGACTGGAATGGTGTGCAGCCAGTGATAAGGTACTCAGGCTCCTGTAAACATCCTAGTGAAATTATTGGGTCAACATGCGTTCATGTGCGCTCTTGCATGCTCGCACTCGCACACACTCACACACACACACACACACACACACACACACACGAGACAAAAGCAGAAAGAGGAAAGGATGAGAGGTCTAGTAAAGGAGGACAGAGAAAAGATAGAGTGAATCCGATCAAATGCATCCTGTACAGACATGCATGAAAACCTTTCGTGATGAAACCCACTGCTTATCTTACCGCTGGGTCCAAAAGCAGCTTAAGAAAGGCAGTGTTTATTTGGGCTCATAATTCCAGGGCGGACTCCACCATGGTAAGCAAGTCTTAGAGCAGGGCACTTGAGGGATCTGGTCACATTGTATCCATGGTTGGGACTCAGAGAGAGATGGATGCTGGCGCTCAGCTCACAATCCCCTTTATATTCAGGCTGTGGGATGGCACCACCCACATGAGTCTTCCCACCTCAGCTTTCTAATCTGGAAACCTCATAGTCATGCAGACTTATCTCCAAGATGATTCTAGAGCCTGTCAAGTTGACTGTCAATATTAACCATTGTGCATATCATTATGCATCGTAAAGATGCTTAAAACGTTTTTAAAGAGTGGAAACAATATTTTGCAAACATCCATGTTCTACCTAAAAGTAGAAATTGGTCCCTAAAACTTGGATGCCCTGTGTTTTCAGGATTACTGGAAAGTTACCAGGGAAGTATAAAGAATTCTCATGTATTCTTTACCAAAGACCCTATTGAAGTGTTGCAAACTGTCCTACTATGTCGTTTATAGAATAAGAATTCACAGCAGAGCACTCACTACCCTTAGCTGCCACCTGTCCTGAGAGTTACTTAAATACACAGATGTTCTAGTCCTTTGGTGTCCAAGGCTTTGCATATTTTAAGATAGCGGGTAGTCATTTCAATAATGTCCCTCAATTAGAGTTTATCAGATGTTTCCTCACAATCACATTAGAGTTGTGAATTGAACAGGAACAGTATAGAAATTATGATGTTGTTTTTGTCCCCCTAAGTCCCATCCTGTAGTCTATGATGTCACCTTGGCCCATAGAGCCTACTTAGCTTAAACTATCTACTTGATTCAGTCTGGAATTATCTGAGAGTGGATTTTTTGGATATGCCTGTGTGGCATTATCTTGATTACTAATCGATGAAAGAGGGTCCAGCCCACTGTAGGCGGCACCATTCCCTGTACAGATGGTTCTGGACTGCATAAGACAGCTAGCTAAGTATAGACCTGTGAGCAAGACAGCTGGTAAGCAGCATCCCCATGGTTCCCGCTGTACTTCTTTGGCTGTTACAGGAGTTCCTTGGTCAGGGGTAATGTATTTGGAACAGAAAGTAGGACTGCTTTCAGTGTCCTGATTGAGCCCCTGCCCTGACTTCCCTCAGTGATGGGCCAATAAGCTGAAATAAACCTTTTCTCCCCTAAGTTGCTTTAGGTCAGAGTATTTTATCACAGAAATAGGAATTAAGCTAGAATACCAGGTTGTATCATCTCTGGCCATTTGAATAAGGTGAGGACTGCCAGCTTCGTTCACTGTGAAGTTTCCCTGTCCTCCTTTGAATTACAGATGTGCTGTGCTGAAGTACTTTAGAATGCAGCAAGTCCAAATATGTCTCTTTCTTCGATTGACTTTAACATGTGCAGCCGTGTCTTGTCTGTATTAGTACTGTGGTGAGTGCCAACTAGAAGTTCTCCGACTCCACCCCTTGTTCTCCAGTCCCAGTTAGAATTCTACTGTGAATGTTTCTTGCTAGTTTGGTTTTTCATTTTTTTAGAAATCCCTGTGAATTCACAGATTCCACAAACTTAAAGCACTCCCCTGTACACTGTCATTATGAATTTTCATGCTAAAAATGTACGAGGATTTGGCCAGTAAGTGTTTCTTCATCCTCCTTCGGTGTCCTTTGGCACACAATACTCTTAGTGCTTGCTTATTTTCTTTCACAAGATGTTCCAGACTATACTTATTCTTTGCCTGCCCCTCCCTGCAATAAGCTATGTCTTTCAGAGAACTTTGGTTCCTTTCAGTGGTAAGTTATATTGACACACCGAGACGTGGGTGTTAAATGCATTTCTTGTTCCTGTTGCTTCTCAGATCCTTCCAGAACAACAACATGCATGGGTTGGTGCACACTGACAAATGGCGGCATCACCCATGTGTATGTCTTGTAAAGCATGAGGTATTTCAGCACCTCTGTGACGGTCAGTCCTAACTGTCATTCTTGATGTCAACATAATTGAATTGAGAGATGCCTAGGTAATTAATAAAGCATACCTCCAGTGTGCCTGTGATACTATTTCCAAACGGTAAAACTTAGAACTTCTATGGAAGGTATGGCCTTGGTAGTGGAAGTAGACCACTGTTGGAGGGTGGTGTCCTGGGAGGGGGACTATATCCCGCCCTGGCTGCTTCCTGTTACTGCTCTGCTTGATATCCTGACTGTTATGATGTGAAATGTTGCATCCCACACTTACCACTGTGATAACCAAAACTGAATGGAGAGAAGTTGTGAGCCTGACTTCACTCAAAGGGTTTGACCAAACTTAGTGAACTTTAACTCTGGTTTGTGCAGCCTCCGTGACTCAAAGGGAAAATCCTGGAAACCCTCCAAGGTGGACTTATTTAGAAAATCCCTCCCCACTATAAACCTGGTGCCCTAAAGGGGCCAAGAAGAAATAGGAAATCTATATCCCTCCAAGGAACTGCAAAGAAGTACACGTATCTAAAATCATGACACCAAGAAGAGAAAAAGAAACACCCTGATAGCCACATGTTAATCATGAGAAATCTCAGTTCATTTGAAAACTATGTGAGTAGGGTTTTGTTTGATTGGTTTCATTTGGTTTCATTTGGTTTGGTTTGGTTTGGTTTGGTTTGGTTTGGTTTGGTTTGGTTTGGTTTGGTTGGTTTGGTTTGGTTTGGTTTGGTTTGGTTTGGTTTGGTTTGGTTT
>NW_021604703.1:3379021-3381904 GCF_004785775.1 Grammomys surdaster | reverse complement strand
TTGGTTTGGTTTGGTTTGGTTTGGTTTGGTTTGGTTTGGTTTGGTTTGGTTTGGTTTTTTAAAATCTCAAACATGAATTGAAGTTTAATCCAGAATGCCGGGTCCTTTGGTGCCTGCTACAATCAACAAGTTCTCATATCTAAACCATACATCAAACATGTTCATATCCAGGAGATGGGAACTGTTCGTCTGTATGTGGGTTCATGTACATGAATGCGACACTGTGTGGGTGAACGGGATGGCAGAACAAGCTCCAGGTGGTCCTGAGTCACCTGCCACAGGTGCTGGGGACTGACCTCAGGTCCTCTGAGAGCTGCAGGTGCTTTTCACTGCTAATGCACCTCTCCAGCCCAATGCACTGGTTTTTGGCTTTATTCTTATTTTTGCTTTATTGAAATGCAAGAAGGAATGATCCCAGGAGAGAGCCAGCATGATGTTTAAGTAGCAAAATATAAAACATGTGTGTTTAATACTTTTAAAATAGAAAATACAATTTAAAATAAAGAGAGACAAATGGCCAAATTTGAGACTAAAATAGAAGTTTTGGAAATAAAATTTCAAAATTAAAAATTTCATTTATTCTTTTTATTGTTCAAGATTGGTTCAGCTTCCTGAGTGTGTGTGTGTGTGTGTGTGTGCATGAAACACGCGTGTGTTTCATATGAAATTTAAGATTTTTTTTCAATTTCTTTGAGGAATTGCGTTGGAAGTTTGATGAGGATTGCTTTGACTCTGAATTGCCTTTGGTAGGATGGGCGTTTTCACAGTATTTACCCTGACAGCCCACGAGCGCCGAGGCCTTTCCACTCCTGATTCTTCAATTTCTCTCTTCTTCAATTTCCCTTTTCAGTGTCTTTAAGTTTTCAGGGTACACATCTTTCACTTTCATGGCTAAATTTATTCCAGGATGATTTTCAAGGCTATTGTGAATGAAATTGTTTCCCTGGCCCTTCTCTGTGTGTTTGTGGTCTGTGAATGGAATTTTTGTGTATGAGTTTTGTATCATTGGTGGAGTCTTTGGGATTACACACACACACACACACACATGCACACACACACACAGAGAGAGAGAGAGAAAGAGAGAGAGAGAGAGAATCCTGTCATCTGCAGATAAAAGGATTTCTTGACTTCTTTCCCTCCTGTTTTTTATCCCTTTTATCTCTTTCACTCATCTTATTGTTCTAGCTAAGACTTTAAGTGCTATATTGAACAAGAATGTGGAGAATGGACATCATTGTTCTGTTCTTAATTTTAGTGGAAATACTTTGCTTTTATGTTGAGATGATATTCTCCCGTGGTATTCTTAGATTCTCCTAGACTTTCATCACGAAGGGATGTTAAATTTTTGTCAAAGGTCTATTCTGCATCTACTAATATGATCATGTAGTTTCTGTCTTTGTCTATTTATGTGGTTTATTATGTTTGCTGGTTTATATATGTTGAACCATCCCTGTGTCTTTGGGATAAAACCAAGTTGATATTGGTGGATAATCTTTTGGATGTGTTCTTGAGTTATCTTTACAAGTATTTTATTGAGAATGTTTGCATCCATGTTATCAGAGATATTCGCCTATAATTTTCTTTTTTGTCGGGTTTTTGTCTGGTTTGAGTATCAGGGTGATACCATAACATATACAAAATTTGAAAGTAATCCCTCATTTTCGATTTTGCGTACTAATTTTAAGGATATTGATGTCAATTCATCTTTGAAAGTCTGGTAGAATTGTCTACTGAATTTGTCTGGACCTGGGTGTTGGTTGTTTTTTTTTTTTTTTAATTCCAGAGACTTTTAATTGCTGCTTTATCTCACTGAATGACATGGGTCTATTTAAATTGCTTATTTCATCTTGATTTAGCTTTGCTAGGCCACATATGGTTTTAAAACTCTTTCATTTCTTTTTAGATATTTCCAGTTTGGTGGAATATAGATTTTTTTTTTAAGACTGTCCATATGAATCCGTTTCCTCAGTGTCTGTTGTAATGTCTCCCGTTTATTTCTGATGTCACTAATTTGGGTCTCCTCCAATTTTGAGGCAGGATCTCTCTTATGTAGCTCTGGCTATCCTGGACTATGTAGATTAGGCTAGCCTTAAACTCCCAGAGATCTACCTGGCTCTGCCTCTCAAGTGCTGGGACTAAAGGCATGTGCCACCACACCTGGCTTCCTTTCTCTTTTTGTAGTTTAATTTTGCTAAAGGTATGTCAATGTTGTTCATCTTTTCAAAGAACCAACTCTTCTTTTCATTGATTCTTTTTGTGTGTTTAATTTTTTTACTTCTATTTCATTAATTGTATTCAATATTTTAATGATCTTTTCCCATCTACTTTTTGGGGATGTATTTGCTCTTGTTTTCCCAAGGCCTCCAGGGTCATTATTAACTGATCAATTTGAGATCTCTAGAATTTTTTGACAAGTATACTCAATGCTAAAACTTCCTCTTAGGACTGCCTTCTTTGTGTCCCATAAATTTTGATATGTTACGGGTTCATTTTCATTCAATTCTAACCATTTTAAATCTCCTTCTTGATTTCACCTTTGACCTGTTAGTATTATCTTTATCAATTATCACTCAGTAGCATGTTATTTAGTGTCCCTGAGTTTGTGTACTTTCTGTAGTTTCTATCATCACTGACATACAGCTTTATTTACTCAGTTGAATGAGAGCTAGGAGAAGATTAGTAGTGGCTAAAGAGGGAATTCATGTTCTGGAAGATAAATTTGAGGAAAGTATGAAGAATATAGCACAGAGAAACTGAAAGTGAAAATGTGAAAAAAGCATTTAATAGAATGAGAACCTGAAACACATGTTGAATCAGAATACTTAGGAAAGAAAAAAGATAGATAGATAGATAGATAGATAGATAGATAGATAGATAGATAGA
>NW_021604703.1:3376262-3379011 GCF_004785775.1 Grammomys surdaster | reverse complement strand
AGATAGATAGATAGATAGATAGATAGATAGATAGATAGATAGATAGATGATACAGTGGAGAGGATGGTAGATGGGTGAGAATTCTTAAGGATTTATAAAAGACATAATTGCTCATTTTCAAGAAACCTAATGAAGTACATGCCGACTAAACACAAATACTTGTGGTTTCCCCTTTTTAATGAACTCTCTTACATTTATCCTTTTTAATTATTGTATATAGTCTCAATCATTAGGCAGCAAAGTCTACAGGATGTGATTTGCACCCTCCTCCATTTTTTCCAAATTTCCTTCCGTGACAATGAGTAGATCATCAAGCTTCAGACCCTAAATCCAAACCCGTCATCAGACCGGGCATTTTCATTAGCATAGCATTAGCATAGCTCAGAAGTTAACAAAATTGTTTTAAACAAAATGAGTCCTTAATCAAGATTACTCTTGATTCTTATAAATGTTTAAACAGAAAAATCAGTGCTTTCATGTAAATATTTTACATCTCAAAATCAACTCAATTTTTACTAATTTCTCTTGCCTCTGTAATGCCACATTCCTCAGTGATAACATGATCTTTTTATTTTTATTATTTAAAACAATTTTTATATTTAAATATACCAGTATCATATTCTTTCCAAGGCCTTCCAGATCCTCTCCTGGTCTCATACCCAACTTTAAATCCTTTCTCAAAAAACAAATATAAACCCAAAACAACAACAAATCCCCCCAGAACCGAGAAAACAAAGTAGAACACTCTCCCCCATCAAATAACCAACCAAAATGTAACCAAATAAAAGACACAAAGGTTGTAGAAGTAACCCACCAATAATTGATTTGACTTAGGGCCCACTCCACAAAATGGAACCCCATACCTGACTCTGTTCAGGTGAGCAAGAACTTGAGACTAGATGATAGCCCCAGGGATAAAACCATATAATATTGATCTCAAAAAAAAAATGCAGTGATAAAATGACTCCTAGTGACATTCTGCTACACTCTTAGATCAGTGTCTTGCACAGCCATCATCAGAGAGTCATCCTCCTGCAGCAGATGGGAACATGTATGAAGACCCACAGTCAGACATTTGAGAGAGACAGAGAGAGAGACAGAGAGAGAGAGAGAGAGAGAGAGAGACCTTAGAACTCTCTGTCCTAAATGGGCTGCCTCCATCAAATCCCTCCCCTCAGAGTCAGGAAAGCCCTCAGAAGAGCAGGTGGAAAAAATGTAAGAGCCAGAGGGATGGAGGACACTAAGAAAACAAGTCCCTCTAGATGGACATGAGCACACATGAACTCATAGAGACGGTGGCAGCATGCACAGGGCCTGCACAGGTCTGCACCAGGTCCTCAGTGCTTGTGTTATGGCTTCTAGTTTCAGTATTTTTTATAGGCTTCCTGAGTGTGCACACAAGCAAGCCTCTGATTCTTGTGTCTTCTCTTGGTTTCCCTTCTTAAAGGCCATTTAAATCTTTATTTCAGATTATATATTCTATTGAAGTTAGTTAAAATAAATGTTTAAAGTGATAAGGGGGGTAGATGAATAGCTCAGAGGTAGAGTGTTGCCTGGCACAGACCCTGTAACACTTGAACCTGATATATAAATAAAGTAGACATTTTAGACAAATGCAGCTAAGAGGATTTGGAGCAGAATAAAGTATTGTAATAAATATAGAATCGATGAATGTGGCAGTCAGCTATTTGAGTCTAGAAAAGTGGCTAGAGTTCATTCATTCTGAGTGTCTCATATGGAGAGTAAAATACTAATTAACTTTAGACTTTCAGCTAATTACATTTTGTAAATGAACTTTGTAAACCAAAGAATAAAGAAAGTATATTTTGGGCTGGTTCAGTGGCTCAGCCTTTAAGGGTGCTAGCTGCTGTCACAGAGGTCCCAGGTTCAGTTCCCAGCACCCACACTGTGGCTCGTGACCACCTGTAACTCCAGCTCTAGGGATCTGATGCCCCTTCTAGCTTCTGTGGGCACCAAAAGCACATGATGCACTCCCTACAGGGAAAGCACTGGCTCACATGAAAGAAACGAAGCTGTTTTTAAAACATAATTTATATTTAATTTTAAATGTATAAAGGGAGGAATCTATGAAAGATACTGTCCCTAAAAATAAGGAAATGAAAGAAAGGAGAACAGAGAAAAATACAGTGAACAACCCAGTGTAGACTATTGCATGGTGGTGGGCCAATCAGTGGGTAATGTAAGGGAAAACGAATGGATTAATATGAAAATATGTGGATATCAAACCTATAGTATCAAAGGAACTAGATCTCAAACAAGTCCACGTGGTTCACTTACATAAAATAAAAGTACAGGAAGTAAACAATGTATCACATAGAAGTGTGAAGGTTGGGGGACAGGGAGGTGGCTCAGTGGGCAAGAGCACTTCTTTAGCAAGCATGAAGACCTGAGTTGCTAACCCCAACACCCACATAAAAAGCTCAACATTGCTGTGCGCACCTGTAACCCCAGCACTGGGAAGACACAGACAGGAGGATCCCAAGAGCTTGCTAGGCAGCCAACTACCCTAGTCAAAGTGATGGGTGTTTCGTTCAGTGAGAAATCCTGACTCAAGGGAATAAGGTGGATAGAGGAAGTCCCCAGGGGAGACAGACAGATGGCAAAATCCAAAACAAAATGAAGCTGTCTTTAACTGGATGAATGAGCACATGCATGTCCACGGTACTTTGATGTCTGTGTGGTCCCACAGTGGACAAGGCAGTTACCTAGCACACACAATGCCTCGGGC
>NW_021604703.1:3347072-3376252 GCF_004785775.1 Grammomys surdaster | reverse complement strand
CAGTGGACAAGGCAGTTACCTAGCACACACAATGCCTCGGGCTCTGTCCCCAACAAATGATAATTAGCTTCGGTTTATCAAGTTAATAAATTGTTTATTGTCTAGTATTCATATCTGTGAGGCGCGCGTGTAATCGTCTCGCCAGAAAGAACGCACCACACACACACACCAGAATCCTTCCGTAAAAACACGTTTATTCCCAAATACAAAATGGTGGAAGAAGACGCCAGGCCCAGGAAAAGCACTGCTTAATATACCCTTGGAGCGGTGCATTCACCTCTGATTGGCTGCTTACTCGTAGCGTGCCAAACGCCGTGGGATGGGCTTTAACTTTGGCAGGCCTTTTCCATGGCACATGCGCAATTCACCTATTCACCAGGAAAAATCCCGGATGTCAGGCAAACGCAGCTTTAGCCAGCGCATGCGCGGCTTCCTACACATATCCACTCATTATTTAATAAGAATAGCTGAAGAACGTATAGTTGCTTGGACCTGATTTCTTGGGGTGGTGTGGGTATGTTCCATGGTATTTTATTACAGGTGGGCAACCAGCTGAGCCAGTGCCATCTATGAAGCGCTTCACCCATCAGAATGGACACTTGGGTCACAGGAACTTCATATACACTGAGATTCATTTCTGGACCCTCTCTTATTTTGTGCTCATTGATTTGCCTGTCCCTGCCTCCATGTCATGCTGCTCCCTCTGTCAGCGGCTTTCGGCTCTGGTCCTCTAACACCTGCCTAAGCACCCCGCCCTGGCCTCTCCTTATCTTTCCTGGTTATCTGAGGGCACTTACTCTTTCAAATGAACTTTTAAAGACCACTTTATACTATTTCAAAAGGATTGCATTAAATATATAAATTTATGGGAACGTCTTCCCATTGAAAGAATAAGAAATGACTTTGCATTTGCTCAAATCTTATTTTATGACCTTCAATAAGATTTTATAGTCCTTTTCACATAGGTCCTATGGCTTTCTTGTCAAATTTATTCATAAATATTTTATGGGTTTTGCCATTATTGTGAGAGAACTATTTCCCCTTTTTTGTGTCTAATTATTTACTGCTAATGTACAGTGAAATGGTTAATTTTGACACATTTATCATCTGTCTAGCTACTTCATCAGGGCTGTTTTATAATATAATTTTATCCTATTTTTTTGCAGTACTGAGCATTAACCTAGAGCCTTGTACATGCTTGGCATGCAGGCGAGTGTTCGATCACTGAATGGCATTCCTGGCCTCCTTTATAGCTTCTTAATTATGAGACAAGGTTTCCATATATTACCCAGGCTGCTCTTGACTCCCTTTGTAGCCCAGGCTATTCCCGACTCCCTCTGTAACCCAGGCTATCCCTAACTCCCTCTGTAACCCAGGCTTCCCTTGAGCTCCCTCTAGAACCCAGGCTGCCCTTGAGCTCCCTCTGGAACCCAGGCTGCCCCTGACTCCCTATGGAACCCAGGCTGCCCTTGATCTTTCACTTTTCCCACCACACTTCCCATGTAGCTAAGATTATAGACCCCACACCACCAGCCCTGGCTAATTCCAGTACTTCCCACCACTCTCTTGGGTCTGTAAGTACATATAACCAGCAGCCGGTAGTAACTGCTCATTGACTTTCTTTTTAAACATTAAGGTTAATTCATTTTGCTATCTTAGCACACTTCCTTTTTCAATAATGATGGTGATAATGATGATGCCTGTCTGACTCCCAATTTTAACTGGATACATTCTGATTGGCTACTTATGGGGACATATTTAAAGATTTTTTCCTACTCCTTTTTACTTAACAATTTTATTTTGAAGGACTGATTAAAAAAAATAACATGTGTGTGTGCGTGTGTGTGCGTGTGTGTGTGTTGACTATGTGTAAGTGCACTGTATTTGCAGTACCCAAGGAGGCCAGAAGAGGGCACCAGATCCCCTAGAACTAGAGTGGAGTTAGGAACAACTGTGAGCCATTATGTGGGTGCTGGGAACAGAAGCAGGGTCCTTTCAAGAGCAGCCAGTGCCTTTTAAGTCTGGACCATCCCTGAAGTACCTGGGACTGATGCATTTTTTTCAGGTTTCCTTTTTCCCCTTTCATTCTGGGTCATTCTAGATATAGTCTCTACTTGATGTTGGAAACCATTAATTTGAGTCCCAACAGTAATAATTCTCTTACTAAAATTCTCTGATTATCCTCTTCAGTTAAAATACCTATTTTTTAAAAACTTGATTTTCTTGTAATTTGAATTTTTGTGTCACTGTTTAGGCCTTCTAGAAGCCTCAGTTCTGCCCTTTCCTCCTCCTTCTGGCAGCAAGACACCCCCCCTCCCGCAGCATGTACGGTTATAGGTGAAGTTCAGACCTTAATGGAATAATAAGCTCATATAGTGCCTGGTAAATGACCATTGATGGTGAGCCTGTTGTGAAGACAGCATTTGCTGGTCCCTGTGGAGGCGATAGAGGAAGCCATATCCCCATGGGCTCTTCTGGTTTTGTGAGGAACAGACCCAGCAAGCCACTCAGCTCACCTGCCAGAGGTTTCATCTCCACTGAACCTAGTGTAAAGTTCCCTTTGTGTCATGTGATAAAACAGCCTGACAAGCAGGGGAGAAAGGGTTTGTTCACGTTTACAATTCCAGGTCATAGTCCATCATTTGGGAGAAGTCGACATAAGCCAGCAAGTCCTATCACATCCACGTCCGAGAGCAATGAGCGTGTGTGTTGTACTTAGCTTTCTCTGCTGTTCTACAGTCCAGTGCCTAAACTAGGGAATGCTGTCCACAACTCCAGCCCTGATCTTCCCATGTCAAGGCAAGGCAAACAGGACAGTCCCCACAAACATGCTCACAAGCCAGCATGAGCTGGTTAAGTCTTCAACAAGACCCTTTTCCTAGATGAATTCTAGGATGTGTCAAGGGGACGATTAAAATTCACCATCATGCCTAGAATCTAATACTATTACTAATCTTTGTCATGTTACCCAATGCTATCCAGTAAATATTTTTGTGACTGATTGTCCCACTGAGATAAAAGGAAAGGTATCTGAGGAGAAACTGGCACCTTAATTGTACAATAGTCATTTGTATATGAGCTAATATTCTACTTTTATTATTAACTATTTAGGTATATGGATATCTTGCCAGCATATATGGTGTACCATATATATGTCTGTGCACCATGTGTGTGTGGATCAGAAGCCAGAAAAGGACATTGGATCTCCTGGGACTGTAGTTATAGACAGTTACGAGCCACCCTGTGGATCCTGGAGATCAGATTCTATAGAAAAGAAGCCAGTGCTCTTAACCAGTGAGCCATCTCTCCTGAATCAAGTTAATCTTTTTTTTCCCCTTGAAAAGTATAACCAAGATTGAAACCATGCATCTTAGCCATTTTTTCTTTTGCCATTATTAAAATTACCCTGAAATGGAAAATGTATTTGTCTCACAGTTCAAGCATATAGCCCATCATGGCAGGGCAACAAGAGACTGAGGCAGCTGGTCACACTGCATCCCCAACCAAGAAGTGGAGAGCTAAATACTTGCAATCAGCTCACTTTCTCCTTTTTAGAGACTCTAGGATCCCAGCTAGGGAATGGTGCCACCTTTAGTGGGCAGGTCTTCCCACCTCAATTAACATAACCAAAGTAATCCCCACAGGCATGCCCAGATGCTAATTTCAGCTAGATAGTCCCTCACAGGTGTATCCAGAGGCTTGCCTCTTACGTGATCGCAGATCCTCATCACACCGAACATGTTATCTTGACGCATCCATGACAGGTGATGTAATCAAGACAAAGGGCTGACCTGGAGGCAGAGACACAAAGAGGGCTCTAGAAGTTAGCATCCTTTTAGGCTGCTTAAATCTCGAGAGAAAGTGGCAGGAGACATTCCAGCCCCTCCCACTGGGTGCACCACAGTAATTCCTGAAATAATTGGAGGCAGTCAGAGGAGTAGTGCCCTTTGATAATTAGTGGAGAAACTGGAACAAACCCACATACTGGGGCATTGATAAGCCACTGCAGATTCATGGAAACCAGCAACAGCTGGTGCTGTCAGCTCGGAGAGAGTGACAAGGAACTTCAGTACCTAGAGGGAAAATGAGGGGCCTGCTGACAGAAGGTAAGACTGAGGGCAGCTGGCGGGGCTTTCTGCAAAGGAAAGGGCTTGAGGAGAAGAATTTATTTGGATGAAGTACTCTAAAATAAAGCCATTTTGTAAACAAAACACACACACACACACACACACACCAGCAGCAAAATTCCTTTTGCGCTCTGCATTTTTATACTTCATTCATTCACAGGAAAGTTTTGGAAATAACCCCTCCAAAGTTGGTTCAGATCACCTGATTGAGCAAACAGGAGAAGGAGTAAGATGACGTCCCTTGATAGTCTTCTCGTAGCCGGAAGACCTCCAAGTTAAAACACTGTCTCGGACGTATGTCCTCAGTTTACAGATGGGTGATGATGCTTTTCAGTCTGTCTCTGCTCCTTCCTTTCCCTGTGAGCCATGCCTTCACCAACCTGCCTTGGGCCTCTGCCTGTATTCACCAGATTTATCTTTATCTTTTTTTTTTCCAGCTGACTATGTCAGCCCCTATGCCTAGTTCTATTTGAGGAGTGGAGCCTGGGCCAGGCTGACACCACAGAGACCTCATGCTGGGCCCTGGCACTCTGAGGACTGCAGACCCCAGTTGGCTGCCTCAGGCCCTGCCCCAGGGTCTGCTGTTGGGGGAACACAGATTCCCCAATTATAAGGCAAAGAGCCAGAAAGAAGCCCAGGACAGAACCCAGGAGCTCTTTTAATGCTTGGGGGAAAGTTCTAGAAATAAGGCCAGAGTTTTCATTGTCCTAGCACACTGCAGAGGGAAAGAAGACATCCACAACAATCATAAAAAGGTCAGAAAGGGTGATCTAAGCTTTGAACTGACTGTGCTGTGGGCCTCTGTGTAGATGCAGATCAGAGGAAGAGAAGTAGAGAATTTGCCTACCCTACCCAAGGCACTGGGTTCCATCTCCAGCACCATGCAGCTAGTCAACTAGAATAAACAATAGGGATGATTAGTTTTTAAGCGATGGGGTCCAGGATGTTTCAGTCAGTAAAGTGCCTTCGTTATAAACAGGAGGCCTGAGTTTGATCTCCAGAACGCACTTTAAAAAGCCTGGTAGGATGAAGGAGTGGACAGAGGCAGATCCCTTGCTATATTCCAAGATTGTTAAGAGACCCTATCTCAATCAAGGAGAACAGAACCAGAACATGAGCCAAGGTTGTCCTGTAGCTACCACCCATACTCATGGGACACATACTCGTACTCACATGCACACACGCATGCACCCACACTGATCCCCTGGCCCCTGCAAGGCTGCCTTTGACAGTGAGCTCCAAGAACCTGATGGGACCCACAGAGCTTGTCTTCCAGTCCGTCAACTCCAGTTCCTTTGTCCTGACAGCCTGCGATGACAGCGTCACCCAGCTTGAAAGCTGGACAGAGTTGCCGTGCTCCAACCAAATCCTGGGGTAACTGGACGGGAAGCGTTCTGTGGGGAAACAGACAAGCTGTTTCGAGTCTGCCTTCTAAGCCCAGGCAATACTTTCAATATAAGCATGTTCTTTTCCCTTAAGGCTGGCCTCCAGAAGCCAGTCACCACCGCACCATGCCCATGGGTACTTGAGTCTGACAAGTCCTGGGGCTCCCTCATTTCCAGCTGTTTGTTCTTCCTATTGTTGACTCAGACGGCCCAGTCTTTACTGCATATCAATCGCCTCTGGTGAATGATCTCACTCAGTTCTCTCAGCCTCCTAAGGAACAGTTAGACAGTGTTTACAATTTGAAGTAAGAGAGAGGAGCTTTTCTTGGGTCACACAGCTACTATCAAGCACTGAGGAGTACAGGCCTGGTAAATAAATGTTCAAGTGTGTGCTTGCTTGAGGGAAACTCTAAGGCCTGAGACAAGGTCTGACACAGCTCAGTGGTATTGTACATCCCTGGTGCCTGGGCCTCTGGCTCTGGCCTCTTCTCTTCTGTCCATAGTACCTCTCCAAAGAGCAATTTCTCTAAAGCCAAGCTTAGTGATCAGAGCCTCATGGCCCTTCTTTTCTGGAGTCTCTTTGTGAGGTTGAGGCTAACACCAGTTTGGGAAGAATGAAAGCCCTGCCCCGGCTCCCCAGGAATAAGAAAAGGCCTCATAGTGTCCCCCTGGTGCCTGGTTTTAACAAGCCTACATAAGCCAAAGCCCTGAGCTAAGCTAGAGGGCTCTGTTCAGCTCAACACTTACCATTCCTTAGCAGCCTGGACTGTGAGGTTACGTGTGAACTCAAACACTTACTCTAGTAATGATACAAATGATTCATCCCGGTGAGAAAGGCAAGCCTAGAGGCCCTGGTCTCCTCAGCCTATGTAGGTCATTCACTGGCAATAAGCCATGCCCAACCACCTCTTTCCTTCCTCCTCCTGTGTGAATTTAACTTCTCCAGTTCCCCTTGGAACAATCTCTTCCTCATGAATAAGATACGACCACGGCTGGGGAGATGGCTCTGTAGGGAAAATGTTTGCTATGCAAGCATGGGGACCCGAGTTCAACCATGTCCAAAGCCAGGTGCAGTGACACATATGTGAAACAGGAGGGTCCTGGGCTGATGGACTGAGCCAGGATAGCCAAATTATCAATACCCCAGTCCCAGTGAGAGAGACCCTGTCATAAAAAGGGGGGTTGGCGGGACTGGGGCTAGAGAGATGACGCAGCGGTTACAAGCAGTCACTGCTCTTGGAAAGAGCCTGGGTTTGGTTCCCAACACCCACATCAGGTAGTTCAGAATTGCCTGTAACTTGAGTTCCAGGGGATCCAATGCCCTCTAGCCTTTACTGGCATCTGCATGTACATGGTACATATAACTTATACAAGTGCTCATGTACTCACATGAATGAAAATAAGTACTTCTTTAAAAACAAAGGAATGACACCTATGAACACAGAGAGTCCACTTAGGAATTCACATACTCATATGTGCACACACACGAGCACACACACACACAATGCATAGATGAGCGAGCATCCCACCCAGCTGCCCATGCTGATCACGTACTCTCTTATGGATTTCTTTGCTGGGAGATCCTTGAGGTTCTTGGTACTGTGCATGCTCTCTGTCTTCTGTATCCAGCTCACTCCTTTGGGCTCAGCAGTGAGTGGTTTCCTAAGAGCATTTCTGTGACCTCACAGGGTGTTCATGAAGTTGTAGAATCTGAGGTCTTTTGTATAAGCACTGGTGGCAATCAGGAAGCATGTGGCTCTATCTGAGAGATGGAGCAGACCCTTCCATGACATGCTGAGAGAAAGGTGGGGCCACCATATGTACCAAGCAGGAGAAGAATTCTAGACAAGGAGACAGGAAGGCAGGAGAGGGCTGAGGATATGATCAGATGAGTTGATCAGGAACCTACCTGGGTGTCCACCTCAATACTATGGTGGCACTCTCACAATCATGACTGTCATAGTTGATCTCTGTCACCTTGACTGGTTTAGAATCCCCATAGAACCACACCTCTGGACCTTCCGTAAGGATGTTTCCAGAAAGGTTTAGGTTAGGAGGGAAGACCTACATTGAATATGACACTGTCCTATGGGCTGGGGTCCCAGACTAGATAAGAGTGAGCTGAGAGGATCAGTATCCATCAGTTTCTGCTTCCCGAGTGTGGATGCGGCATGACCAGTTGCCTCTCATTCCTGCTGCTGTGATGGACTGGACTGTCAGTGTTCTAGCCACCCCTGAAAGACTCTCTTCAGCTCTGACACAATCACAGTGCCTGCCAGCATGACTCTTAAAGGCAACATTCAGCTGTAGCTTCCCCTTGTGTCACCCTGGACACCATCTTTGAGATGGGAGCACTCATTTTACTGATGACCAAGGAGCCACAGTTTGGAAACAGAATAACCCACTGGGTTCTCAAGTATACTGTGCTACAAGGAAGCCACACTCAACGTTACAGGTGGATCAGACTCCCTTTTCACATCCAGAAGCTATCCTGGAACTCACCCACCTTGAACAGCCTCCCGTGGGGCTCAGACTAGTACTGAATCACACCTCATACAACCAAGCTCAGAGCTTCTGGCCATCAGGTCTGTGACACTCTGATCCAGAGTCCTCTCTGAATGACAGCAGAGGGTCTTCAGCACCAACTAGTACAATAGATCTGTGGCTCCACCGTCATCCCTTAATGTACCAATTCCCATGTCTACCCATGTTCAGTAAATTTAATTAGTGTTGAAAAGCAGCTTATTTGGCAAGATGATCAGTTTTTAACCTGGGTAAACGACTTCCTTTATGACTATAAATTAGGCATGTGCGATCTTTTTCACGCATCACGGTTGTCCTCATAAACACTGGAGGCAGTTGCTGGGAGTCTCACTCCGTTACCTTTCCCATTACTGTTTTATCATCATCCCGGTAGGAGTGGGGAATTCATTCTGCTTTAATGACAGAAAGGAGGTGGCTATGAGGGGCTGTTTTAATGAGGAGACTACCTGATGGTCAGTGTCTCCATCCGTGCCTGTCTCTGCCTAGGCAAGCTCCGCCCTGCCATGGGGCCTGCTGTCTACAGCCTTGGTGAGGGACATGCATGGGGCTTTACAGCTCCTTTTGTCTTAATTGCAAATAATTAGGAATCAAATATTTGCCAGCAGTTGATTTCCGAAGCAGAGAGAGAAGATGAGCAGTCTTGTTATCTTCCATGGCCACAGGTTGGCACAGGTGTTTTCTTAACCGTGACCTCCTCAGAGTGCAGTTTACAGAAAGCCATACGAAAGCTAATCAGTGTGAGCATTTTACACAGAGAAGTGGACAGTGGTGTTTAATACAATCTGGCCTTTCAAAGAAGAGGGTGAGGTGGAGGAAGTGGTCTCTGAATTTCCCTTTCCTCTGCCTCTCTAGGGGTCTCTTGACTGAAGAAGGAGCCTTCAGGAATATGTATATCCTCCATGTGTCAACCATGCTCCATATCCTTCCACCCACTTCCTGTCCCACTTGGGAAAGGCAGGCAAAGATGGACTTCAAACAATCACTACATGTAACACCTGTCACCCTCCCCATGCCAACTTCTGACCTGGCATTGGAACATCAGCACTAAATTGTCCTTAAAATTGTTGTGTTCCTTAAAACCTGAGTGTTCTCTGGCCACAGAAGGACAGCAGTCCAGCCCCTATGGAGCCTCCTAAAGCTAGACCCAGGGCACACGTTCTAGGGAAGGAGCACCGGCTAACTATAAAAAGAAAGACCTTCCAGGGTAAATCAGACCTGATAGACACTGGGGGAGAACAAAGGGGTCACAGCTGGAGAAGGGGCAGCACAGCTGAATCTGAGAAGCCAAAGACTTGAGCTGTTTCTTTTCTAAATGGGCCCCTGCCATCAGTTCTGTTTTGCTGGCACAAGGAAGTTTATAGAAACAGTATCTAGTGGTAAGGCTTCACTTCCTTTCTCTGTCTTGGGAAAGAAACAAAAGCTGATTGTTTCAGCACTGTGTTAGATTCTTCTAGTAGCTACCAGCACTTTCCAGAGTGGCCCATTTCCCAACAACCCAGGAGGATGCTGCTAATCAAACACACTTGGTAGCAAAGCAACCAGAAGCCCTAGGGATGGGGGGATGGGGCAGGCTTAGAGAAGGTTGAGGGGGGTTTCAGCCCAGAGTTCTTCTTCTAAGAGCCTGCTCTCTGCACCCCTCCCTTCCCACTTGTCAGCCTCCACAGAAAAGCTGCTGGGGTGGGAGGGTGGCTTTGGAGTGGAAGGAGCCGATGAGGGGACAGTCAGCCAAGCGGATAAAGGAGATTTTTACACCCTGCTCTGGTTTTGCCCTTTTATGCTGCAGAGATATGTTGACCTTCGAGTTTATTATGATGCAAGAAAAAAAAGTCGATATTTCTTAACTTGCCAAGGTTAGGGGAATTTAAATGAGTTATTGAATCAAGTAGTTAATCTTCCCATAACTGATTTTTTTCCCCTTTCAAATCTATGTTGATGAAAAGCAGACTTAACCCAAAACAGGAAAAGAAGGATTCGTGTTTTTTTCCTTAAACATGTTTGTCCCAGGGAGAAGAAGCTGGGCCTCAAGGCTCAATATTGACAACCAGAACCATCTTGTCTTGCATAGCATATGGGAGATGGTTTGGTTGGTTGGTAGGTCGGTCGGTCTTGTTTTTTTTGTTTGGTTTTGGTTTTGGCACATGTTATATAGTCCAGGCTAGTCTCAAACTTAGTATGTAATCAAGGCTAGCCTTGAACTTCCCATCCTCTTGCCTGGACCTCCCAGACGTTGAGATTACAGTGTATACTGCCGTAACAAGCATGGAAGACCATTGTATCACAGCACAGCTCAGACATCACCATAGCTGTAAGCGCTGTAGTCACATTGTAATTATTTGAAATACTGGTTCTTTTAAAAATTCCCAGCATGCCATATGTTGTCATTAATGTCATGAGGCATCCCGTAATTTCCTGGACTCCTACGTTGGAATATTAGTTTCATGTTCTGGGTGGGCTGTGATATAAGCCATCCCCCAGCCATCTGCCTCTGGGTGTGAGCTCTGGGCACCACTGTCCAAAGATCCTTGTGAGTGTGTGTCAGACACAGGAGATATCCAAGCAGTATGACAACCGCCAATTCCAGGGCCTCAGGCTTCTACTCACAGATAAAGACCATGCTATAGAGGACTGGTCAGGGTGGGAGGAAGATGCTGGTGGCCCTGCTGGTGGTGTGGTCTCCCCACCCCCTCCTTACCACATTTCCCCTCTAGACTCTGTAGGAGCTTCCCAGAGTAGTCGTAGCACTCCTTCATTCTTCTGTTCAGCTCTCTCAATTTCCAGCAACTATACTTTTGCCTGACATTGAACTGAAAAGTAGTTCTTAGACTCCCAGAGCTCCTTCCTGGCCCGGGTGTCTCAGTTACTTTTAAATTGTTATGATATAAGACATCATGGCCAAAGAGACTCATTGAAGAGTTTGTTGGGGGCTTACAGTTCAGAGGGTGAGTCCATGACCATCATTGCAGAAAGCAGGGTGGCAGGCAGGCAGGCAGGCATGGCACTGGAGTAGTAGCTGAGAGCTCACAGGATGATCCGTAAGTTCAAGACAGAGAGGCAGATCTCATTTGGAATGGCATGAGCTCAACTCCAGTGACATACCTCCTCCAACAAAGCCACACCCCCAATCCTTCCCAAACAGTTCCACCAATTGGGGACCAAGCATTGAAATACATGAGCCTATGGGGCTCATTTAAGTCACCACACTGGCCTTATTTATATCATGGCTTTGTCACATTCCATCTTCAACCAGAATGAGCAGGTCAGAGAGAAGCAGAGTTACATCTTATTCATCTTTGAGACCTCTCAGAGACCTAGTGCACAGCCTGACTGCAAGTCGTCACTTAAGAAAGAAAATGATGGGTGTGGTGGCCCATGCATGCAATGCTAGCACTTGGGAGGTGGAGGTGGAGGCAGGAGGATCAGGAATCTGCAGCCAGTCTGGTTTGTATGAGATGCTATCTCAAAAGAAAGAAAATAAAAGGAAAAGGAATAAGAGGAAAAATGAAGAAAGTGAAAGACAGAGGAAGGGATGGGAGAAAAAAACAGTTTTATAATGCTTTGGATGCAGTTCTAGTCTGTGGAGTGGTCTCAGGACATAGGAGCAGTCCTCTGTCTTAGGCACCTCTTAGTGAGCACAGGACTAGGTGTTTTCTTTTATCCCATTGAGAGCAAGGAAAAGTAAGCCCATGAAAGCACAAGTATTCCCCCAAGGGCCCTCCCATGGGTTCAGAGATGCACCCGTGCTGTGTCTGAGATGTTCAGAATGAATCTCATAAAACATGAGCTCTGCACACCAAGAGAACACTTTTGATTCCTAGAACTACTTCTTGGAGGAACACGGAGTCCGTGTACCCAGAGGCCCCACACCCCACCTTGGGTCACCTCAGCCTCATGAGAAGTTAAGGCCTGTGTGTTTCTACTGTTCATGACCTAAAAGAGCAACATAGACTGTAACTCTGGTCTTCAGGCCTGAGCTAACCCTCTGTGTTTGTGTGCATCCACAGGTCTTCTCAGCCCTGGGCTGTCAGCCTCCTGCGGGAAGAAACTCTGCAGCCACGGGACCAGGTGCTTGCTCAATAGGACGACAGGACAGCCCTTGTGCCACTGTCTGGAGGTGTGCAGGCCCCGCTACATGCCTGTGTGCGGCTCCGATGGGCGGCTCTACGGGAACCACTGTGAGCTTCGCCGTGCAGCCTGCCTCCTGGGCAAGCGAATTGTCAGTGTACACAGCAAGGACTGCTTCCTCAAAGGTAGGAAGAGGGCCCCTTGCCTCTGCTTCAGAGTTCTATGATGGGTCTTCTGACACTCTTGTGGCCAGTGACAACAGTGCTGGGTGCACAGGTCTTGAGTATAGAGGCAGTAAAGAGAAGGGTTGGTACATTAACCCAATAGCAGCAGGGACCTTTCAGTGATATGTATTAAGTCTGAGTCCTTCTTCAGAGATCTCCACCCTTGCCCACCCTGAGAACAGAAACTAGGGAGGCCAAACCAAATCCTTAACAAATACAGAGTCTCTATTAGGCACCAGGTAATAGGATACAACCCAAGTCCCCACACAGCATGTGTCCTTGCAAAGTGGCAGCAAAGACCACATGTACCCCTCTGAACAGAGTTCCATGAGTCAGGAAATTACACTGTGCATTTAAAATGACCAGATGATGCTAGCAGAGTGGTCCTCAGCCAGTGGGAGAGCATCCCATGCCTTGCCTTTTCAAAGAAGCTCTGAACAAAATCAACAAAGACAGTAGAACTCACCTATGGAGACAGAGACCAAAGGACTCACTATGCATGCGCTGAGGGTTAGGTGGGAAGGAAGGGGCTAGACAATAAGAGCTGCAGGGAGGGATTCTGTTTTATGTATTAATGTTTTCTCAGCACCCAGCACAGTACACCACAAAGATGCTCAGAGGCTCACAGATGCATGTGGATATAAAGGCTAGAGGCTCGAATGTTGTTCCCTCTGTTGATGTGACCTCAGTGAGTAGTGTGTGCCACGGCCTGCAGAGATGATTGTAAGGATGAGTAAAAAAGCCATGTGTGCATTAGAAACAGGACGTGGCAGCTGGACAAACCTAGCTGAGCCAGAGGATGCTAGAGGTGAAAGGGCTGCCTCGGATCCAGTGATGTCTGAGATCTGCTTTGGATACAGTAGGAAGGGAGGACAGAGATGTATATGTTTGAAGTACTGGCTACCAAGGGCTTCTGAGCTACTCTACAGTGACGAGCTGGGGGCCTTACGGGATCCCTGTGACATGCATGTGTGTGCCATAGAGTACAAGCCTGGGTTGAGAGGTCACAGTCTAAGTGAAAAACACAGGTTTGTGAGCCTTCACCCCCTCCACCATGAGCCGCCAGCACCCTGGTAACAAAGAGGCCATTCTGGGTTGGCTGTGGTGGCGTGGGCTCTGGGAAGGTGCACTTAAGCCTGTGACACTTTCATCGCCGCAGTCATGATGCTAATGTTGAGGTGCTTCAAAATCATGAGGTGCATTATGCAAATGAGACGACGACGACGAGCCGAGGACGGATGCCTGGAAGTGCAGCCCGGCTCGTGCCCGCCACTTCCCCGGCAACCAAGCGCACTAAAACACTTGACCAGTTGCTCCAGCTTTATTGGCCGTGTTGAATTTTATAGACTGATGTTCCATTCTCTGGTTTCCAATATCCCCCCAAATTGCATCTTTCTGAAGGTTTTTTATTTCCTCATCGGCGTGTGCACAGCCTCCCCTGCCATCGGTTATTCAAACAGCATTTCTCATTTCATACGAGGGGAAGAACAACGGCCACAAAACCTGCCGCAGTGAGGGATGACGAGGGCAGTTTCGAGCTGGGCTTCGTGTTGATTGAATTTATGCACTGAATCTACCTAATGCAGTGTATCACCAGTTCTGTGAACCAACCCCCCCTCCACACACACACAGAGCTGTTCCCCTCCAAATCCTCCTTCAAGTGAGCAATGTCTCCATGCATCCCAAAATATCAGGTTACATCCGGGCTCTGCTATGTCTCAGCTGTGTGGCCCTGGGTGCCTCTCTGTACGTCTTTGTTCTCTCCTTCAGCTATAAAATGGGCCTGGTGGCCCTCATTGCATGTTCTGGCAAGTAAGGGACATATACAAAGAGCATGTGTCATGACACCTGGCCCACTGTACTGATATGAAATAGTCATGGCTTCTTCTCAGCTAATATGGCCACAGGCTTAGACCACAGAGATGCCCAACGAGAAAGGAACACACAGGTAGGAAGAGAGGCTCTGCCTAGGAGGCCCCTGGGGACCTCTCAGAGCCCAGATAGCTTAGTGGCAGATAGAGACTGCTATAGGAGATTGTGTGAACCAAGCCCTGATGCTTTCAGACAGTGCCCACCTAGAACCAGGACTTCTTCTCTACCCTTGAAGTCTGGACTTCTTGGAAAATCCCTTTCACACCTATTGCTAGGGGTTAGGCAGGCATGGCAGGCAGAAGGGCCCTAGGTTTCCTCTAGTAGTTCTCAACCTATGAGTCATTACCTCTTAGGTGGGGGTCAAATGACCCTTTCACAGGGGACTCCTATGGCCATTGGAAAACACAGATATTCATATTACAGTTCTTAACAGTAGCAAAATTACAGTTAGGAAGTAGCATCAAAAATAAGTTTGTGGTTGGAGTCACTACAGTATGAAATCACTACAATATTAAAAGGTCACAGCGCAAGGAAACTTAACCACCATTGCTCTAGGATGTGTCCTGGAGGGACTTAGGCACTGATTAACAGGGAGTCATGGGGTGGGCAGCACATCAGCCCTAAGCAAGGAACTTCTGCCAGAACTTTGGCTTCCATAGAAAGCTAATGGCAAAGGCTGGACAGGACTGAGGGGTGGGGCTGAGGAGAGAGGGGCTGTGAAGGTCCACATTATCTGCTGTTCCGACCACACAATGGCAGCAGGATGTTTAATACCAGCTTGAGAGCCATGGGTGACAATTTGTCATTCATTCCAAATTTCCAAGAAGTTATTAACATGGGAAAAACTTTAAAACACTTTTGCCCATGAAAACACAATTTCTAAAATCAACCATTTTCTATTCTCTGGGAAAATGCATGAGAGAACACTCCACTCTGTATGAGTTTATCTGTCCCCAGAAGCCACCAATACATGGTCTCTCATATGGGCCCGGAGTGTGTGGATCAAGGAGAAGAGCTGTGACAGATTACACTGGACCAGGGCACTGTGTCTAGAGCCCCTGTAGGGAAGACTTCTGCCAAGTGCTGGCTGGGGACACACAGCCCTCGACACATGATGAGAGAGAAGAGTCAGAATTCTAAGCACCATGCTCATAAGAAAACTTCTGCTATCAATCAGCCTCAGTTGCTATGGTGACAGAATTTTTCTTTGTGACTGCTAAATAAAATTAGGAGTCGTTGATCTGTGTGAGAAATCAGACTAAACCCAAACTCTGGCTGGCTTCTATTCAAGTTTGTAGCTTTGATCCCAGGCCTCCTGGGCCAGAAGCTGGGCATCTCTTGTTCAAAGTTAGGAGCAAGGAGAAATCTGGGAAAGACTTTTCGGGGGATGTGCTTTTCCTCAACTCCAGATATCATCAAGGTCATACACCCAGACGCTAGATGGGACTTGCTGCCTGACTTCAGACAGAGCTTATGTTTGAAGGCAACTTGTCACAGAGTGTTCCTCCGTGCACATGAGCTTCCACTTTCTCTGACTTGGTTCAGAAGTCACACTCTCTTTCCCACCAACTTGCCGTCTAAACAATCCCTCACCAAACTAGGGTTGGGTTACATGGTTGACATGATGACATATTTGGGTGGGTTTCCAAACAAACCATGAAATTATGGAAGCCAACCAGGTAGGTAGAGCCTGTCCTCAGTCTCCTCAGCCTGCAGAGTATTTACAGATGTCCTTTAGGTTGCCCAGGATCCAGAGACATGCTTCCAGGTTAATGACATCTAAGAAAATAATCTACATTTGCATATTTTAAAAAATGAGGAAACCACATACTCACTTGCCTTTTCTATCTTTCAAATGTTAATGTTCTAAAAGTATGTGTGCATGTGTGTGTGTATGTGTGTGCCTGTGTGTTTGTGTATCTGTGTCTGTGGGTGAGAGGCCTGATGATGGTTTCAGATCTTATGGAACTAGAGTGATAGGCGCTTGTGATCCTCCAGATGTGGGCACTGAAAACTGAACGCCCATTCTCTCCCCGAGCAGCAAATGCTCTTAACTGCTGCAGCATCTCTCTAGCACCTTACCATCGTCTCTCTAGCACCCTAGCTTCTTTTTGTCTTAAGTGTTGTGGACAGTCATGAGAACTCAGCTCCTTGTCCACGTGTTAGTAAAGTAAATCTTTCTGCCAGAGAACCTTCTTTCTTTCTCTCTCCCTTTCTTTTCATCTCACTGTTGTTGTTATTATTATATTATTATTGTTGTTGTTATTGCTGCTGAGGTACTTGCATCGTGGTGCCTTCAGAACTTAACTTAGGCTCCACACCTTCCCAGGGCCACTTCTATACTTCTATAAATCTATAAGTCTGTCCTTCCAGGGGAAGTTACTTTCATCCTGGGTTGTGCCAGCCGCAAGACACTTTAGTCACCAGGACATGTGAGATCTTGCTGCAGAGCCATGGCAGAATGGGGCATGGTTTAACTCTGCCAGGAGAGCAGCCTCTGTAACTTGAAAGCCTCCTGACAAGGAAAGACTGAGACCCAAGGAAGTAAGGAGGCCCAGGCTTTTGGAGCCAAGCTTTTTTTTTTTTTTTGTCACTATGCTTCCTTGGATTAGGCCACTGAAGCTGGCCTCATCATTAAAGTGGGTGTAATAGCAGACCCTCTTTCATGCCATGGGGTGTAGTGAGGATCACATAGGCTGTGTTTGTGCTAAGTAAGCACTTTTCTCTGAGTGGAATTGAGGGCCTCTGGGTGGTGGTGATGTTATTTCAGACAGCAAGACACACTCAAGGAGCAGGACTGAAAGGCTGTAACAATCCATACCCTATTGCATGACCATGAATCTTGGTCATCAGCTTGGCTTTGTTGAGAGATACCTAGGAGATTGGTAAAGTACTTCACTCAGTATGTCTGTGAGGACATTCTACTGATTGTATCAGGAGATAGACACAGTGGTGCAAGCTCTTCACCCAGTCCTGGGCAAGCAGAAACATGAAAAAATCAAAGTGAACCTGAGCCACATGGTAAGAGAGAGAAAAAAAAGGGGGGGGACACTAGACTCGAACTGTGAGAGTTTAGGTGTTCTGACATTAATGTCTTGATCTGTGAAACAGTAGCATTTCTTGAGGTTACAGAAGTAGAACAACCAGGTCATGGGATGTGTCCTTCAGAACTTGCTTTTTCTTATCATCTCTTTCTCAGCTCTCCGGCAAACATGAGATAAAGAGCCTTCCACACCACACACTCCACTACCACCACGTCCTACCCAAATGGATGAGGCCACATGACTATGTCCTGAATCCCCTAGAGACACAAGCCAAAGTAAATCGTTTGTCCTTTTCAATTTTCCTCTTGAGTACTCATGGTCACAGCTCCATAAGAATACAGAGGCTACAGTGGGTATGGCACAAAGGTAAGAGGTGGTGGCTCTTCCTTCAAGCTAGAGGAGACAAGATGGGTCCTACCTGTTTCTTCAGTAAGTGACTGGAGTTTGATCTCCTCCAGATGGCTCCTTCTGTAAAGAGAGCTGAGTCTCCAGGTTCCCTAGCTGGTTAGCAAGAAGCAAGAGAAGCTGATACCCAGCAAGGAATCAATACCCTGGAATGTATGGAAGAGTTTGGAAAAATGTTGGTAGAACCTGAGAAAGATGTTCAACTGTCAGAAGATGTGAAGGAGAGAAAGGCTTCAGAAGCATGCTTGTCAGAGGAGACCCTAGGAGATGGGTCTTGAAAAGATAGAAGGGGTGCCAGGTAGAAACCATGGCGGAGGTTTTGAGGGGTGCAGAAAGAATCAAGTGTCTAAAATTTGGCTCCCAGGGAGAAGTGAGTTCAGGAAAGAGCCAGACAGAGCAGTGTGAACTCAGACTAATGCTGTATGAGGGAGAGGAGGTGACCGTTGCAATGAAGGCCAGCTCCAGTCCCTAGCATCCATACTATCTCAGCCTACAGTCTCTCTCACCAGACACCAAGACCTCAAGGATAGATAGGAATCGATGGGCAATCTTTAATTTGGGGGACTCCTCCCCACTCTGTAGATCTGTCCAGCATCAATGTACACACCTAGAGACCAGCTGAACTGAAAATTTACCCATACCCCAGCACAAACACGCACCCCACTGCACCCTCCTTGGGGTGTATTTATCTCACTTGTAGAATCTGCTGCCAGAGTAGAAAAAAAATGACTTCAAACAAACGTGTGTGTTCTTTGACTATTTCCCCTTGGATTTCAGCAAGCAATGTCTTGGTCTGGGTCCCCTGCAAATGCGCAAGCACACTATCAGTTCAGCACGTGTGGCATGCTCCACAGAACAGCTGCATTCTGAATGAATTAATTACAACCCAGTAATTAAAAATTGCTAATAAGTTATTGAGCTGAGAAAGTCTCGCACTGCATTGATTTTGTGCACAGAAACAAGCTATGGTCTCTGAGTCTCCCACCTCTGCCATTGTTCCTTGCTGTCTTCAGCACCTCTTCTGCTTGTCTCTGTATCCCACCCTGCTTCTCTCTAACTTCCTCGGTATGTCAGCCATTGTCAGGCTCACTCTCCAATCCTAGAGTCAAAAGAGAAGGCTTTGCCTCAGAATCCCTTCAGAACCAAACACACTTTCTCCGTCTCTTTGTTCCATGGCCATTGAATTACATAAGCTCACCTATACAGGGCCATGGAGATGGCTCAGTGTTGAAGAGCTCTTGTTGCACAACCATGGGGATCTGAGTTCAGGTTCTAGCACCAACATAACGGGCTAGGTATGGTATCAACTTCCCCTGGAACCCCAGAGCTGTCGGGGCCTAAAGATCACAGCATTTTGTTGACAACCAAGCTACTCAATAGTGACTTGCCCAAAAGAAGTAAGGGAGAGAGAGATGGAGGGGGTTACCCAATACCCTCCACTGACTTCTCTGCTTGTATTCACACACATACATATACATATACATATACATATACATATACATATACATATACATATACATATACATATACATATATATATAGAGAGAGAGAGAGAGGGAGAGAGAGAATATGAAAGAGAGAGACACAAAGATCACAGAGAGAGACACAAACAAATATATGGTAGATAGATGATTGGTAGATATGACATGATATATGATATAATTTGATATGGTATGCTATGGTATGATATGCTATGGCATGGTATATGGTATGGTGTAATATATGATATGAAATGAGATATGATATATGATTCCTGCAGGACCAGGGCTTTCCTGTGTGAACCTCAAGCTAGCTAGCATGCTGGAAGAAGTTCTATGACGCACCAGATCCCCTCCATGAAAAGTTCTTGTTAGTGCCTAGCCCCCTTTCATGCTGAACATCCTTGCTAACATAGGCGTCTGCTTTATTTTTCTCTGCCTACCTCACTGGAGATGTTCTACTAATTTTTTGACGGAATCCACACACTAGTGACTATGCAGCATACAGTCCCTTGGACTGACAGAACAGGAATCCTTTAGAAGACCTCAGCAAAGAATAGACAGATCCATGAGGAAGAGCCTGCTCGAAGGCTGCGTGGGATCTCTGGGACAGGAGGATGCTGTGCCTTGGATCTGGAAAGCCCCAGACAGGCTCACAGTTTACACCTTGGTGCCCCAGCTCCTTTGAGGACAAAGGCTTAAGGAGGAATTGTTAGAAGATGGGACTCAGCTAGAGGTGGGTCACTAGGGACAGAGCTTGAAGATTATACCCAGCCCCTGGATCCTGCCCCGCTCTTGATTCCTATTCTACCATGATGTGAACAACCCCCGTCATACATTCCCACTGCCATGAACTTCATCATGCCTTCCCCTCCAATGATAGACTGGACATACACACACACACACACACACACACGTATACACACACACGCATACACCACATAGATGAGCCAAGACAAATCTTTCCTCCTCTAAGTTCATCTTGTGAAATGTTCTGTCACAGCAAAAGAACGTTTAGAGGGCCACAAAGACATTGAGGGGAAGAGGAAGAAGGAGAAGAACAATGAAGGGACAGACAGACAGACAGACAGACAGGAAGACAGACAGACATGGAGCCCCTACTTATAACTATCCCTCCAGGAGGCTGCTTGGCGGAAGACTGTGGAAAGAGAAGTGGCCTTGGCTGTGGCAGCTCAGGCCTTTCAGAGCTGGAGCTGATGCCCAGAACCTGTGAGTTTTCAGATGATCACTCCCAGTCAAATGTCAAATTACTAGAGCAAGAAGAGGTTGATTTGGGACTTCCTTGAGGCTCCCCCCTACTGTGCCTTCAATTAAGAAAGGCCCCTGTGTAGCAGCCACTAAATGGCACTGCATACCCAATCTCTGTGCTTGAGCAGTTTATCTAATTATGTGTGTGACAAACTCAGCAGCTGTCAGACCAGCCACAACTCAAACATGTTGACTCTGTATGCCCGACCACCCACCGCAGAGCATGTCTGCTTCCTTGGGCCGCAGGGCAGAACTTCCTCAGTCTCCTATAGATGGGCATCACTTTAGGTCTTCTGCTTCACCGAGACTTGACCCAGACTCTGTCCTTTGGTGTGGGCCAGAAGTTGAGCAAGAAACCTGATGACCAGACTGGTCCTGACACCTGGTTCCTTTTGCCCTTGCCTCCACACTCCAGGGGTGAGATAAGTGCCTGACCCTTCTGCCTACTTTTCAGCTCAGGAAAGCAATGTTTAGGCCATCTTTCCTTCTCTAAGGAAAAAAAGGAACACAGAATGCCACCCAGTAACTGAAATAAATAAGCTCCATGCAGTGACCAGAGGAAGCACAGCAGGGGACAATCAGCAGAGTCCCTGATGGAGCAAGCTCTGCTATAATAACAACACCACAAGAATAGCCAAATATGGAGTCTGAAACGCTCTACACCAACCCAGAGCTGAGGAGGTTCCACCCCTTTACCACTTGAGTCAATGAATCTATGGTGTTTCTTTGTCAGGCAAAACACTTGAGCTCTATTCTCTTCCAGATTCCAGGTGCCATGCGAGAGCCAGGTCCAGGACAGAGGGTTTCCTGAGGTGTAAAGGGTAGGGGTACTTCCCGGCATCTACCGGTCTTAGGCATCCCCTGTCCTCAGAGCCCTGGCCTCTGCTTTTCTTTGCCTACTCCATTCTGCTTCGATGCATCCTCTCCACTCACTAATGGAGGCAATCGGAGTGGAAATGGCTTTCAAAAAACCTCCTGCTAAACGAAGGAAGCAAAATCACTTGATTTGTAGGTAATTAAAACAGCCAGACGCAATGAACTCTGTCCACATCCTTTTGTAAGCAGGTGCATCTGAGCCATGTGTTTCTCTGAGTAGCTAGAACGGAGGGCTCCTCTGGGGACCTGCCAGTCATCTCTCTTTAGCTGTCTTCCTAGGAGAGCTTCTATTTCCTCTTCTACCTCTTGTACTCAGTCTACCATCACTTCTTTGGTTTATTTGTTTGCTTGCTTGTTTGTTTTGAGGCAGGGTTTCTCTGTGTAGCCCTGGCTGTCCTGGAACTCATTCTGTAGACCAGGCTGGCCTTGAACTCAGAAATCCACCTGCCTCTGCCTCCCAAGTGCTGGGATTAAAGGCGTGTGCCACCACTACCCAGCTTCTACCATCACTTCTTAAGACAGCTAAAATAAGGCCCAAACACCTGGTCCTCAGTGGTCCAGCAGACACTTCTGGGGTGCGGGTCAGTGCCTCCCTCCCTCACCCTACCTTACTAAACTAGTACCCACGGGCTCACACTATCTCTATCTCTTCTCTCCTTCCCTATCTCTGTAACCTTCCCCTTCCTCTCACACATCCATGTTTCCATCTGTCTCTCAGATGTTACATAGTTCACTCCAATACAGTAAGAAGGTCCACATTTCCTTTGACATACAATAAACCCAAAGTCTTTGTTGAGGGCATTGGCAGATATCTTCAAGTCTATGTAGACCTGCTAACTCCACCTGATAATGTGGTGAAGATCACACAGACCCAGGTTTTTTTTGGCTCCCCATAGCTTTTCCAGTGCCATAAGAAACCCTAGAAGCCAAGCTGTGATAGTCTGATGGAAGAAACTTTCCTGATAGGTAGATGCGGGTCAAAAAGGAAGGGCCAAAGAAGAGGTAACTTACAAGGTCACAAAAGGAAAAATACTTCTACCAAAGATGTCTCAAAGGAACACAGGGTAGGGGTGGAGAAGGTACCAGGAAGTGTCAAGGACCCATCATCCTTTTCATGCAGATAGTGAGCTTGTTTGTTTTCCTTTCTGTCAATGCAGAGGAAGTTTCATCTGTTTTGTCTTGGTACCAATAGTAATCATCATCATCATCATCATCATCATCATCATCATCATCCCTACAGACTTACCTGCAGGCCAACTGATGGAAGCAATTCCTCAGTTGAGGGTCTTTCTTCAATGGCTCTAGCTCGTGTCAAGTTGACAAAAAACTAATCTCCACAAGAGTAAAAAGAAATTGTGTTCAGCAGCATGGTACAGAAGGCCCCTCAGTTAAGCCCGTGGAAGGAAGAGCATGTTTGGGGGGTATCACCCCAAGAAACAGAAGCACATTTTAGACAACTGGGTTCTACCATCGGCTCAAGTAAGCATGAACTTAGAGACGACATGAGAGATAGAATTACTGTTTGCTCTCGAGATTGTCAAAATCACTGGAAGCAGAAGAAGGAAAGGGAAGGATCTGAAGAACTGGAACTCCAAGAATAGAAGTTCCTTATGCGTTTAAGCTGAAAGGAGCCAGGTTAACCATGAGGAGGAAAGGGGAATGTTTATTCTCATGTTGGAGAATATGGGGAAATGTTCTTCCCAAAGAGAATAGAGAAAACCTCTCCCTAAATATAATACACAGGAAGTAAGAAAGAGTCAAATTGAAAAACAGTGTAAGAGGGGATAGTAGCCATGAAGAACAGACACAGAAGGGTTAACACATTGGTGACTAGCTGTCCTAGAGCCCAGAGCAAACCACATGGGCACAGCAAGAGAGACTGGAGAGGACATCTGGTTCTGTGTCCAGGCTCTTAGTGGCCCTAGTGGATCTCCTTGCCAAGGGCCAACATTGAAAACAGTACATCCATTAAAAAGTGTCTGTGAGGTTTTGAGTGATGAGATTCTAATCTAAGAGTTCTGCACTCAACAGACGGTGGTCATGTGTGGAAATGACAGAGTGGATGTTTACATCGACAAAGTTTCTGAGAGCGCCTCACCTCCATGGTCCTGCCTGGGGCAGAGGAACAGAAGCAGGATCCACAACCATTTAGATACAACCCAGAAAGTGTGTGTGTGTGTGTGTGTGTGTGTATGTGTGTGTGTGTGTGTGTGTGTGTATACACCTCATGGATGCAGTACTTGTGGTGGCCAGAGGGGGAGGTATTGGATCCCCTGGAGCTGGAGTTATATGGATCTGGAAGCCACTCAGTATGGATGCTGAGAACCAAACCTGGGTTATCTGCAAGAGCAGCGAGTACTCTTAACTGCTGGACTCTTTCTCTGCCCACCCACCTCCTAGAGAATCTGACAAATAGAAGGCCTTTAGTACTCAAGATTTAAGGGGAGCATATGGCTTCCAAAAATGAGAAGCTGTCTAAAATTAAGCTGTCTGACTGTTCCAAATACAATTAATCAAAATTTCGAAGGGAAAATTATGAAGCTAAGAGTTCTTAGTCCCCCCTCACTCACTGTGCTAGTTGGTGTTTTGTCAACTTGAAAATAAGCTAGGGCCATCTGAAACAAAGGACCCTCAACTGAGAAAATGCGTCCATCAGACTGGCCTGGAGGCAAACTTGTGAGACAGTTTCTTTATTAATGGCCCATGTAAGATGGCTCAACCCACTGTGAGTGGTTCCAGGACACTGAGACTACATAAGAAAGCAGACTGAGCAAGCCATGGGGAGCAAGCCGGTAAACAGCACTCCTTCATGGATTCTGCTTCAGTGCCTGCCTCCAGGTTCCTGCTTTGAGTTCCTGCCCTGACTTCTCTTTATGATGAACCATAAGCTGCAAGATGTAATAAAGCCTTTCCTCCCCAGGTTGCTTTTGGTCATGATGTTTATCATAGCAATAGAATACAAACTAAGACACTTGCTTCTGGGAATTTCAACAGATTATACACATTTTTTAGACAAGGTCTTATTATGTAACCCAGGCTGGCCTCACTTCACTCCTCCTGATATAGCCTCTTAAGTGCTGAGGTAACTTGTGTGGGCCACCATACTAGGCCAGATCATACACAAATTCTTCTTGAGTAAGAGAGCTAGGTAGTCTACATGAGCCCAAGGAGGCGAGTTTCCATTTCCTTTGTCCCAGTAGGCCCGAATGAACCCAGAGCTGGCTCTAAACAAGCACTGCTGGTTATCTCAGTTGTATCCAGGAACCCCTGGCTCCTAGTGTTTGCTGGTGTGTCCAAGCAGCTCTGATAGGCTTAGCCTCTGACTGGGGGATTTCTCCATAAAGATTAAGCCTCCCATCAATCATCCTGACTGCTCCCCAGGAAACATGCTAAGGTTGAGAGTAACATGGAAGAAAACCTCATTCCGACCCACAACCTTCTCTGTCAATTTGATTAGATCTAGAATCACCTAGGAGACACACCTCTGGGTATACGCAGGGATGTTCCTACAGATGTTCCACTGGGCAAAGAAGACCTGCCTAGAATGTGAGCAGCAGCCCCTATCTCTCTCTCTCTCTCTCTCTCTCTCTCTCTCTCTCTCTCTCTCTCTCTCTGTCTCTCCCTCCCTCCCTCCCTCCCTCCCTCCCTCCCTCCCTTCTTCCCTCCTTCCTTCCTTCCTGAGGATGTGATGTCTCACACCCCCTGCCATGCATTCCCCTCCATTGTGATATGTATCTCATCAAACTATGAACCACAACAAGCCTTTGCTTTTTCCCTGCATTTTGTCATAAAGAGAAAAATAACTAACACGGGGTTGCTGTGCATCTTCCTTAGCCCACAATGTGTAATGAGCATACAACACCATGCCCCTGAGGTGGCCAGTAATGAGTCGGATGGCCAGAACTCTCGGCCGTAAAGTTCCACATGAACCGCCATGGTTCATCTCTGAGAGAAGGTGTGAGGCCCACGTCTTCACGCTTTGGGGACAAAAGGGGAGGCACAGAATCACTCTGTCCAGAGGCAGAAGTTAAGCCTTCAAGACAGTAGAAACTAACATGGGATAAAACCATATGCAGAACTAATAAAGGCCACTGCAGCAAGTGACACTACCACATCTACCATTCACAAGGCTTCCAGTCTGTCACTAGCAGATGTTTTCTGGGCATCATCTCACGACCTTCCCCATCCATTAGCATCTGATTGAAAAGCCAAGCTCTGTTTCTGAGCTGGCAGGCGACTGCAGTTCTGGGCTGTCATCTCTCCTCTGTGCATCACACAGGACAGAGGACCTGAGCTGTACCTCGGGAGACACATAGGGTGAGTGACCAGACTGGCAGCAAGAGGAGACCCCTCAGACAGCTCTGATAAGCATCCCTGGTGTTCCTCCTCCTCCTCCACCAAGCCACTTGTGGCTCAACACAAACCTAAATACAGTCGCTCCTGAAAGGGGCCAAAAAGAAGGCATCTGGGGTTCCACAGACGACATTAAGCATTGCTGTATTCAGGCTTGGTAATGAAACTAATCACATTCATTCTCTGACCCAAAGTGACTGTCTCTGTGTGACTGTGTGGTACAAGCACATTGCAGAGTAAAGGGTCCCCAGCAATGCCAAGCAAGATGAGGATAAGGTGGGCAGGTCTTGCCCCCACAGGAAGGCAGGTGCCCGCTTACATTCCTCAGGGGCAGCTCTCTGTCTCTTTCTGTTTTGGTCTCCCTCCTTCGTGCGGGCCTCCCACCCCTGCTAGATTTTAATGGCAAGAAGATCTTGTTTATGTGCCAGGCCTGTCTCCATAAACACTTCCCTGCCAATTGTAAAGACACAAACTCTGCATTTTAAAAAGTAGTGAGGCCCTCTGGGCAAATAGCTGTGGTTCTATAAAGGACCTCAGGACAACAGGATCGATAGGCGATGAGTCAAGGCCAACCCCCTCCCTGCAGTGCTAGCCAAAGACATAGTGCACAGGAACAGTTGGCAGGAAGCAGGGACACACCTGACCATGTCCATCCAGAATGCTAGGAAGGAAGAGAAGGTCCCACCAGGCTTCTTAGGGGTCCAGTCTATAAGGACTTCACTGACTCTGATTACAGTCACCCACACTTTTAGTAAATTATTTTCACGCTTGTCCCTTTTATAAGAAACTAGAGCTTGGACGGGAATGGAGGGCAGGGTCCACAGGCCCGCGTTCAATGCCAGGTCCAGTGCTAAGCAATTCATTTCCTTCACTCATTTACTCTTCAGGATGAAGACTTCTGTTATGCCTTCTTGACAAATGGAGACACTATAAGACACACTGGACCCCCTAGCTGGGGTGCTTCCATGTCATGCCCTCTGCTGCCTCAGAAGTTCTCAGTCTGTGTGTGACTCCACTGCCACCCAGAACCTGGATGGAGGATTGGCTCTTATCATTGTACCCCCAACCCCACCTTGGACCACCCTGCCCTCCAGTATGAAGACATCCACAGGAGAGTAGAGACACAGTACAGGATCCCAGGCGTCCCTAGCACACCACAGGCAATTTCTACCAATAGCTGCTTGCCCGCTGTAGTTCTTCCAAACAATAACTATTTGGTATTGCCATTAAACATTCAAACAAGGGGCTAGAGAGAGGGCTCGGTGCTTAAGCGCACACATTGCTCTCCCAGAGGACTCGAGTTCAGTTCCCAGCACCCACATCAGGCAGCTCACAACCTCCCTGCAATTCTGGATCCAAGGATATCTTCCACTCCTGGTCTCCACAGACACCTGCACACATGGGCACACCCATACACAGATACACACACATAGACATAATAAAGACTGAAATGCAAAACACACACAGTGTAAGATGCAAATCTATGGGGAGAAAACTCAAAAAGGGAAGTAAAGGGGGTAAGAATGACGGAGGGAACAGGTAGAGAACGGAGCATGTGCTACCTGTAACACACCTGCATGCCCCAGACACCCAGGGCCAGTTCAAGCTGTGAGTTCAAAGACAGTAGGATTCCAGTCTTGAATCCCTGGACTGAGAGGCTGGTATGAGGGATGGGTAGGGAGTTGAAGTCACTCCTGGAGACCACTGAGGAAGGCTTAACAAGGTAGTGGCCAATTAACTGAGCAAATGTTTGAGGTGACCTGCCTAGCAATGGGATGCTATGTCTCCTCCCAGGGCTCCAGGGGCCATTGGTCAGAGGAACTGATACATGAATTAAGTTAATTGGAGAAAAACTCCTTCCAGGGAGGTGGCCTTTAATGGGACAAAGGTTTTTATCTGACAAGAACCTTTGCCTGACCCACAAAAGGTCACAGTCTTCAAAAAGGCTCTTCTCGCTCCCGCTCCACCCCGCCCCTGCCTCTGACACTCTGCTTGGAAGTTTGTATCCCTGAGAATCTGAGTCAAAGATCTGGGCATGACCAGGATAGGAGAGGTAGGAGGTTAGGAGAGGGCTGCACACAACCTCCAGAAGAGGTGCCACTCCCTTCCAGGTACCCAAATGGGTTCCACCTGTCTCAAACACACCAGGCTCTGGTCTCTATCGTATCTATGAAGAGGTTGGAAGGGTAGACAAACACAAAGGAAGGTGTGTCTGGGAGATGTTTAAAGAACAGGATTTGGTGAGACAAGTTGGCCTTCATTGTCTGGGGAGGAGTTGCCTGTGCCGATGGAGATGTTCCACTGAAATGGGCCAAGAAATCGCTTACGAACGGAAGCTGTTCAAACGTGAAGGGCCTACTTCAGACAAAGCAAGTGGCCAGGGTAAGCGAAGCCTATGGAATATCCATCCTTCCCTTGGGCCACCACCCATACCTCCCTCTCTCCCCTTTAGCTCCCCTCCCCTATTCCACTTTCTCTCCTACCCTTTCTCATGACATATGGCTAAAATAAACAGCTGCTAAGTGATGTGGCTTTAGTTAACTGAAGTATTTACTGCATGGCATGAGCTTCTGGTTCTACCTTTAATGATTTAACCAGCATCACCAGCCGAAAGTAGACAGTAACTCACCAGCCTGCTCCCCAGAGCTTAGCATCTGTGTGAACGGAGCTGGGGTGAGGGTGAATGGATTCAGCTCCATGCCAGCACCAAGGTTCCAGTGGCTTTGAATGCTTGCTTACACCTTTCTTAAGGTCCCGTGGGAGAGAGAACACATGTAGGAATGGAAGCATACACCTCCATCTGACCTTGCTCCCACGTGTGAGCACATTCAAGTAATAGGCCAAGTCCTCCACCCTGCCTTGTTCCCTCCAGGGCTAAGGAAATTCTCTAGGGAGGCTGTAAATTCTAAAAACAGACTCAGAGCTAATGGGTTTCAGGCTGAAACTCATTCTGTTTGTGGCATCAGAAGAATGCAATCTCCTTACGCATAGCTTGGGTACCTCTTGGCTATTGCTTCCGCCTTGACCTTTGTGCCTACAGGTATCCTGACTATCCAGAAAGGAACAGTGAAGTCACACAAACAATGCACGGTTATCCATTTCAAATCCAAACAACTGCATCAATCACACAGAGATTCCTAGTGACCAAAATTCCCCTCTCAGAAGCTCCAGGTGTTTCTGAACATCCCCAAAATTAATACTTTATAGACAAGAGCAAAAGATCATGTTGTTTGCCAAGGTTTATGCACTGGGCCCAGGACCAGGTGTGGTTCAAGGAGCTGGAGTGTAGAGCTCTAGGGTCTCCGCTGTGTTCTCTGACACTGGTAATTGGTGAGTGTGGTTGGTCTGGTGGTCACAGCATCTGGAGGTTACACCATCACCTTGCTGAACTCAAGGAAGGACCGGTCTGTCTCACTGCTGCACTCTAGGCCTGACTCTTAGCAATCACACAGGGAGGGGAGGATGGCAGAGAAGGGACAGGGAGTGGACACCACAGAGAGAGAGAGAGAGAGAGAGAGAGAGAGAGAGAGAGAGAGAGAGA
>NW_021604703.1:3322139-3347062 GCF_004785775.1 Grammomys surdaster | reverse complement strand
GAGAGAGAGAGAGAGAGAGAGAGAGAGAGAGAGAGAGAGAGAGAGAGGCAAAAAAAATTAATAGTTGCAAACTCAAGATGGGCCTGTGGAACTTGTTTGGCTAGACACCCCCATTGTTATTCACACACTACTGTCAAGGTCATAAATGCACGAGTCCAAGTCACCCTTACCTGGGCGCCACAAGAATATCCTCAAAGCCACGCCTACCACTATAGGCTCACCTCTGGACTTGAGAACCCCTCCCCCACTCACAAGTGGCTTCCCCCACAGTATTGAAAGTCCAGGCATTGCCTACTGTCCCTCCCGACTCTGGGACTACCATCACAGACTGACTTCTATTCTTGCCAGCGTGTGTCTCAGGATGCTTTGCTGGTTCTTGTTTTTTGAGCATCACAGATCGGTGCTGTAGATGCTCTTGTCTGACTTTCTATATTTCTCCTGGCATCTTGTTTGGAAGATCATCCCTCTGAGCATAGCTGGGGCCTGTTTATTTCTGCTACCCTGGCTCCCATATAGGAACATTTCACGTGTATCTGTTCTTTCACCGACAGCCAGCATTTCGGCTTGTTCCCACTGGGGGCTATTCCAAGCAACACTACTGCCATCTTTGTTGCCCCTGCCTTGGAATACATCAGTGCAACTATTTCTTCAGCATGGATCTCTGGAAAGATGCTAATTTCACCCAATTGGATAATGCCATACATGTCTCTAAATTTGTTGACTGATTTACCTTGTGTGTTAAACTTCTCATTACAGTGACAAAATTCTTCACAAAGGCCATTTAAGGAGGGAGGAGGTTATCTGGCTCTTGGTTTGAAGAAAGCTGTCCATCATGGTGGGGAAGGCATGGCAGCAGGAGAATGAGATGGTGCTCATATAAGTACCTCAGCTAGGGAGCAGGAAACTGAAGAATTTGGGCCTGACTACAAAGCTTCAAAGCCCACCCCAGTGACCCACTGCCTCCACCAGGCTCCACCTCCTAATGGTTCTACCTTCCAACATGAGGTGACAATCAATTGTTCAAATCCCTGAGTCTATGGGGTGCTATTCAGATTCAAAACATATCTTGCCAACAGCAGAGTATACAACTTCACATACTTTATATATTAGGAGGGGACTTTATTTGCCTGAGACACAGGGAGTGCCTCACTATATTGTCCTAGATAACCTTTAACTTGCTGTGTAGACCAGGCGGGCCTTGAGGTCTCACAAATATCTACCTGTCTCTGCTTCCCGAGTGCTGGGATAAAGGTGCATGCCACCACACTTAACCCACACTTGATATGTTTAAGAGCCCTTGTGAACATTAAACATGTTTAATTTTTGCTGGCCATATGTTTACAAGATAGTTCTCTCATTGTGGTTTTAATGGACATTTTCCTAACTATGAACGAGGCTAAGCATCCTGATGTTTGCTCACTGGTCATCTTGATTGCAACTTCTGTGAAGTGCCTGTCCAAGTACACGTTATTTCTATCAAGTTGTGTTTTTTTTAATTATTATTGATTGGTGGCACTCTTTATATATTCTGGATATTTATTCTTTATTGGTTATAACTATTGCAAGTATATTCTTCTGGTAGTAGCTTGGCTTTTCACTCTGTCTTGGTTGCTTTTTAAGGGAAGAAGTACTTAATTCTAATCTACATGAATTTATCAGTCTGTTTCCACGTGGCTAGTAGATTTTGTGACTTTCAAAATGAATCCTTCCCAGACTCCAAGGCTCTAAGTTTTTCTATGTCTCTCCACTTCACAGCTCTACCCGTCACACCCAGCTTTTGGCACAATGGTATCATTAATAGACACATACTTACACAATTTGCTCATTTAAATGTGCAGGCCAACCACTGCTAATATATCCAGAGTGGTACAATCAGCAGTACACACCATTTTAAATATTTTATCACCTCCAAAAAGAAGCAGCATTCATTAGCAGTGTGCCTGTGTTGCTATGACAAAATATCTGGCAAAAGAAACTTAATAATGAAAATTGTAGACTCAAGGCCTGAAGACAATTTCTAGCCCTTTCCAGTTGCTGTGTTTGGGGGTTCAGAAGATTGGGCATTTATCTGCTTTTGTGTTCCCTAATTCACCAGATTCAATCATTTCTTCAGAGAACGGATCTAAGAGCTCCCTGGTGCTGCCTGCCATAAATGGAATCCACATTTCATTTCTTTTTATCCAGGGTGTCAGATCCCCTGAAACTGAAGTTACAGACAGTTGTGAGCTGCCATGTGGGTGCTAGGAATTGAACCCGGGTCCTCTGGAAGAACAGCCAGTGCTCTAAACTGTTGTGCCATCTCTCCAGTCCCCCATGTTTATACTTTTAGCTCCCTTGGATTTAACTTTTTGAATGGCATAAGAACTGGCCTATTTTCATTATCTTTTCGAGGAATCCCAAAGCACACTGGCACCATTTATTTTTGAGAATCTATCTGTTCCCCCAGAGATCTACAAGACCCTCCTTGCCCTGTAATGAAGTCTGCATTTGTAAGGGCCTGGAGCAGGGCTAGCCAGGACACCTTCATCTCCGGAGTTTGCACTAAGTTTTGACTTTTGCCCAGAAAGCTTGTATTCTTTGAGAATACTGCACACAGCAGCTGCCATGAGACTCTGTACAATCCTGTAAGTTGTAGCATCCAATTGTCAAGAGCAACACACACACACACACACACACACACACACACACATTTCTGTTGAAAATTTCATTTTTGTTGTATTGAATCTGTGGGTCAAGACAGGAAGAATTGGCATGTTTCCAGGACAGTGTTTTCCAGTCAATAAACATGGCATCTGCCTCCATTTCTGGATATGAGTTGACACAAGCAATATGTCTGTCCTCTCCCACCATGGCTCTTTCAGAAATCTGTAATACTTTCTTCTGTTTGTCTCCACTTTTTATCTCACAAGGGATCCACTCACTTTAAATCATGTCAGTGTGGGAAGAACACATTCACCTCGTTCACCCAGAGTCTGTGCCTTGACTTCATGTGTGTAAACCAGATGCTGAAACAAGGAAGGATTCTGGGAAGTTGCCTCTAATGGATCAACCACAGCCAACGGTTGCAAGGATAAGAAAGGACTTCTTTTTTTTTTTTTCATACAGTAGCACCTCCCCTAAAACCCCTCCATCCCCTTTTGCCCCTGGCTTCTTTCTTGTTTCCTCCAAGGTTCCAGCTGTTCTGACAACGAGGAGCTAGCTGGGGCTTTGCTGTTTCAGTCTAGGGAGGAAAGTCATGATTGGGGGTCTTTAAAAGTCATGGCTATTACTTCTCATTGTTGTTCTTCTGATTACAAAGGTATTATGTATTATTTGTAGAATTTTAGGAAATACAGAAAAGCACAAAGGAGAAAATAGAAGTTATTTACCATCACAGGGAACTGCAGGTAATAGTATAGAATGTAACTTTATGAGGGTTTTTTTTCCTTTGTGTTTATATAACACAGAGGCACACTGGTTTTTCAGAATAGCACTTTACACACTGATGTCTTCATTCAAACCAGGAGTTTCTTGGGCAAAGGTCTCCTTACCAGATGGGGAGCTCACTGCAGGTCTGCGGGGAATGCCTTCAAGAGAGATGGATGTGTCAGAACCATGAGTGTTCACAGAACAGAGCCAGCCATTTTCAGATGGGTATACAAGTTTGATTGCCACTCAAGATGCTATCCACTTCTAACAGACTAGGATTCCAAACTTCCCTCTCTCGTTGAGGCCCATGTCATGAGCCTGAATTTTTTTAAATCAAGTGGCATCTCTGTCCATCTGGCTGATAAAACACAATACTGACTGAATACTTTAAAGAAATTTGTTCTCACAGTCTTGGAGACCAGGAAGTCCATGATGGAGGTGCTGGTCACCCTGGTGTCTCTCTCATGGGGGCTCTCTTGCTAGGATCATGTCTCATTTTATCCAAAGAAGGGGATAAACATGAGTGAATCTGTCTCATATCTCTTTTCTTGGTTTGTTTGGATATTTTTGAGTCTCACTTTGTAACCTAAGCTGACCTTGAACTCCATATGTAGCCCAGGCTAGCCTCAAGCTCACAGTCCACCTGGCTCCACCTCCTGGATGCTGAGGTGACAGGTGTGTGCCACCACACCCATCACTGTCTCTTTTTACAAAGGCACTAATCTTATTTGTCAAGGCTCTACCCTAGTGGACAGTTGGAGGAAGGTCTGGCCAGCACAAAGCAGAAAGCTCATTAGGGATAGACCAAAAAAGCACCTTCTGGGGCCCTGTGAAATCTTCCTTTCTAATTGCCCTTCAGGGCAGGACAGCCTTGCTCAACAGGAGGGCCAGGATTCCATTTCCTATGGGATTTCCATATTAGCTCAGATAGGGACAAAAGATGTCTCCCTTATATCATCTGAGCAGAGACTTGGGAGCAAGCACTTCTGGGGGTCTGTGCCCAATACTGCCAACCAAGCAGTATGTGCCTGCCCTCGTTCTACACTGATGCTCCTGTGAGCCTGCATGTAGCTGCCCCTCCTGTGTTGTTATGTGAGAAACTTTTCCTGGGAAGACACAGCACACATCTACTCAGCCTAGAAAGGGAACCCACTACTCACTGAAGTGATAATCACACCAAAACTTGGTGAACTGAAGAGCTTTTACTGGGGTTACTCGCTGATATGTGGGTGGGAGATCACAAGAGCAGGGGGAACTGGAAAGCATCTGTCTTGCCGAAGAGCCTACCCAACATGGGTGACAGCTCGTGAAAGCTGCACCTTGGAGCTCTCTGCATATCTTGCAGGCTTGATGTGTGGAAGAATCCCCTCTCTGGAGCAATCCTGGTCAGAGTCTTTCCCCATCACAGGGCAGTTATTTTCTACCTCTGAACCCTGAAGAGTCAAGTCTCAGCTTCCCCAGGCACGTGACACTTGCTTACCTCTTAAATCTCTTGCGTCTCCTTCTCCTCCCTTTTGGAAGGAATGTTTCAATTCCGAAGAAACTGCCATACTGCATGTGTGCACACAGCGAGTCACCCATTCTACAGATTATTAATGCAGATTACTGTGAGTAGAGCCAGATAGTGCTTCACACTGAGAATCATGCACTGCAGGGGGTGGGGGGCTCATGCTCCCATGCCGGACAACACCCACTAGGTTATCGCCAGGGGTTCCCCAGCAGAGAAGATGAAACACAACAGTTGCTCGGCATGCAGCCATACATCCAAACCCATTAAGGACCTGCTTATAGATGGTACCCACTCCATCCTGAGTAAAGCCATTGGCTGCAGTCTTGTTCATTCCTCCCTCAGACTTGTGAATATCTCTGCTAATAGAGTTCCAGCACGAAGGCAGCGTTGCAGGCTGAAACCACATGCATGCCCTTGGCCATGAAGCAGCATATTGCACCTCACACCCCATATTGGTTGTTCTTTTGTCACACAATAGGTCTCTTACTCCAGAGACAGATTATTGTATGATGATCCCATGTGTACACCATAGCTCAAGGTTGTTGCTCTTGGGATGTTGTAAGGCAGTTATCACTGTAGAAGATTCTTCCAGTCCCCAAAGCCCAAAGTTGAAGGTGCCAAAGTGGGACTATCTGATGCTTCTCTGTGTGTGTGTGTGTGTGTGTGTGTGTGTGTGTGTGTGTGTGATTACTGCTGTTATTAATGAGTTTATGAGGTAGGGAGGTTGGTGAAATAGGGTCTATCAAATGCAGAAATCAAACACCAGCTAACCATTTGGGTAGCCCCATCAAGAGAAATCTGAAGACCTCCTGAGGTCTAAATACGGTATTTGGCATTGAATGACACAAAGGCTCTTCAGACTTTGTCCCAAGCCACACACTGTAAAAAGGATGCTACAGGAGCAACTGCTTTTGGCACAACCAAGCTTCATGGCTCTTTCTCTGTCACTTAAGATGAGTCTGAAATGAAACAGAATCTCTGTGACTGCCCTCATTGGTTTTAACCAAAACATGGGGGGGGGGGGTCCTGCTAGCTCTAGGAAATGTGTCTGGGAGGCCTGGCAGATGGTGACCAGAGGGACACAGTCTTGACTGGGACCGCTCAAGAGCATGGCCACCCTAGTGAGCACCAGCTGGTGCTGAGTTGAGCCCTCTGCTCTCTCTCCTGTCATTGCATGTTGGGGAAGATCCTAATTCACAGATGAATTGGGGGTTCAAGGATAAGATGACATTGCAGCCTAGAAACTTTATCCTATGGGAGAATCTTAGTTTTCTTATGATCGTGATAAAACACTATGACCAAGGCTTATAAAGAAAGTGTTGGATTTAGGGCTTATGGTTTCACAGGATTAGAATACATTATAGAAGAACAAAGGCTTGGTGATAGTGACAGCTAAGAGCTTACATCATAATCCACAAGCAGGACGCAGAGAAGACACACTGGAAATAGTGCCTGTCTTTTGAAATCTTAAAGCCCATTTAAAGTAGCCCATTCCTCCAACAAGGCCACACCTCCTAATCCTTCCCAAACAGTTCCACCAGCTGGAGACTGAGCATTCAAAGGTATGAGCCTCTGGCAGCTATTTTCAGCCAAACCACCACAGACAGAAACATCCCCCTAGTGGTCTTTAAATCCTGCCTGAAGCAATCTCCTTTCTAGGATAAGAAAAAAAGAAGGGTCTTCAAAACCACAGGCCCTCCACCTGGATGTTGGAAAAGGTGTTTGGGCAGCTCAAGAAATAGATGTTGTTCCTGCTGTTGGGTGACAAAAAGGCTGATTTCAAACACTCTACCTGTCACTGTTCTGAGTGTCATCCCTTCCCCCTGGAAGCAGTTTCTACCATCAATGGATGAGCCTTCCACCAGCTGGGCTGTCTGCCCAGGTGATGAATAGATGGTTTCTCTGTCCTGGGAGGAGGAGATTATGTGTAGAGCCACAGAACTGTCTTGTGTATTGTGGAGGGAAGATTGGCCATGAGTACGTACCTTTAGCTCCCGTAGACACTGCTGGTACTTGGATATTGTTCCTGCCTGGTATCAGTTTATTTAATGAAGCTCCTATAGCAGACAATGCCCAATGATGGCTGTTGCTGTCTTCACCTATAACACTTGAGAACAAAGGTGGAGGTAGCAGGCGTTTCCCTGCTTTCCAGCTAGCAGACTGTACATGAATCAACCACCATGGGTTATATCCTTCTGCATGAGACCATTTTCCCGCAGTGGGTGCTTGGCTTTGAAGATGACGGGTAGCCCAGCTGTGGGGAAACAAGCCACTTTTTCCATCCCAGACAGGTCTGCATTGTCACAAGACACAACCCCACACTTGCCCAGCCTCAAGGCTCTCTTCCCTCATGTTTATTCTTTCACCAATGAAAGCTTCAGGGACACTAGTTGTCACTTTAAATTTCATGAGAACCTTCTGGAGGATGTCCTCGGAATGTGCTCTGATGGAAGGAAGGTCATAGGTAGACCCAGAAATGCAGGCAATCTGAGTTTATCATATCTCTGAAGAGAGTGCCTAGTCTGGGTAGACCAGTTCCTCTTACTGCCCAGGCTGGTCCTCATGGGTGTATGGAAGTGGTATTCCCCTGAGTACCCTAGGATCCAGTCTGCCAACATTGCCTAAGACCATCAGGCATCCAGAGAGCCAAGCCTGTTCTGGGCTGGGGAAGGTGTTTAACCATGTCTATGCCCTAACCCAAATTGGTACCTAGTCCTGGAATCTAAGACAGATCAACTCTTGCCGTGAGCTAACTTAGCCTGAAGCTCCTCTCTTCCTCTGAACTCCTCTTTCTTCTCCCCTGTTCCTATAACTCCCATGTGATCCCCTTACTGTGACTCAATACCTGAGAAATCAAAATACAGGAGAAAAACCTTCTTTGAGCTCACTGTTTCAAAGGCTTCAGTCCATCGTAGCACAGAAGAGATGGAGTAGAGAAGCCACATCATGGTACCCAAGAAGGAGAGGGAGAGAGAGAGAGAGAGAGAGAGAGAGAGAGAGAGAGAGAGAGAGAGAGAGAGAGAGAGAATGCCCACATTTTCTGGCTTACTCTGCCTTTCCCCTTTTAGTCAATCTGACCCCAACCACATTGAGGATGAGTCTTCTCTACTTGATTACTCCTCCCTAGAACGCTCTCCACAGACACACCTTGAAGTATACTCTACTAACCTCTTTAGTGATTCCTAACCCTGTCAGAGTGACAGTTTGCAGGGGTCTCTGAGACCCATTAAGGCTGCAGAGAAACTATCCACAGGAGGCAGGAAGGCAGTTCAGTTCAACACAACTCAGTAGCTAGTGTTGGTTCAAACTTCCGGAGCCCGACCCCAAAGTAGTTTCTTTTAGGTATATTTAATTTAGGCATATTTAAGCGCAGCACCGTTTGGTGACAAGCAGACATAAATTTCTTTGAGGAACAAAGTGAGCTACATACAAAGACAATGTGACTACACTGAAACTCTTTGTAAAGTCAATAAAGTTAGGCTCTACAGATTAACTGAGAAGAACAAACTTGGAGTAATGGCCTAGGGGAGGATCCGGTGCCTGAAAACTTCTAGCCACAGAGAGCAAAGGTCACCAGGCTAAAAAGCACACCAGCTCCCAACCTTCTGGGCAGGTAACAGGTGTTGTATTCCTTTCCTTGAGGTAACAACTCTGTGTGCCTGACCTTCCGTGTTCCTCTGGTGCTTATCTGTGGGTACAAAGGCTCCTGTGTCTTCTACAGAAAGATGAGTTGTCACCCACCACCTCCTCTCTGATCACAGGGCCACCCTGATCCACCTCCTATTCACATCCTGGACAGCAGTTCCCACCTCTGGCTCTTGCCTCTTCATCTGGTGTTGGAGGACAAGAGAGGCCAAGCCTGGGGCCACCTGCAGACCAGCCATCTGTTCTGTACCTCTGCCCTGGGAAGCAGGGCCATGCAGTCCCATGATCATGCTGGCTGGCTGTGATCATATCCTGCCTTTTTCTCTTCTAATCTGGGACAGGTCTTCTCTTCCTCTGAGTGTCCCTCACTGCTCAGCCTCCTAACTATGGTTCCTACCACCATCATCCTACATACTTTGCCAAGCGCTGAGCCTCTCAGCTGGCAACACATGACTGCATCCAGTTCCTTCCTCTTCCCTAGAGAACTCCTGAGTCAGGACATAACCAGGAATATCGAGCTCTGACTATATGCCCTGTACCAAATCAAAAGATTATCAAACAGTCAAAATTGGAGTGACCAGGAAGCTTCAACAAAAGGTAGGATGATGACCTTGGCTAAGTAAAGGACCATTAAAACTTGACTATCCTTAGGATGTAATTGGTAAAGTACTTGCCTAGCATGAATAAAGCCTTGGTCTGAATCCCAGAACTGTATAAACCAGGCATGGTGCTGCATGCCCATAGTCCCATCACTAGGGAAACAGAGACAGGAAGATAAGTTCAAGGTCCTCTTCAGCTACAGAATAAGTTTGATACCATTCTGGAAGACTTGAAACTCTATCTTAAAAAAAAAGTTAACTGGTTGTATCTTTAAATTTTTATTTATTTTTGTGTGTATGCGTATACATATGCATATGTGTATACTACAGTGTGTGTGTGTGTGTGTGTGTGCACGTGTGTGTGTGTTGTAAGACAGAACACAACTTTCGAGAGTTCCTTCTCTTCCTCTACCATGTGGATCCCAGGGATGGAGCTTGAGTAATCGAATTTGGCAGGAAATCCCTTTACCCACTGAGCCATCTCACTGACTCTAGCCTGTGGTTATGCCACCACCAGGAATGTCTCAGCTGTGGGACTCTGCCAGGTTAATTGATCTAAGCCCTGGTGATGGCAAATGACTCAATGACAGATTTGAATCAGAACATTAACTAGCACAAGAGTATGTCCCTAAGGTGCTGGCTGGGGTTTCTAAGAACACACCATATAACAGGCTCCTGCCTGTCTGGGTGGGGCCTGCCTCACACTGAGATCTCACAGAGAATGAAGTAGGGAACGAGGAGGCTGGGGAGGCTGGGGAGGCTGGGTGTCATGTCCCAGAATTCTGATCTCACTGGGCTGTAACTCAAAGCTGACTTCCTGCTGGATGTCCTCCCTTGGTCCTGCATAGTCACAGGGTCAGCCTGCTTTCCTCTCAGTCCCCTGCTGTAGTATTCTGCGACCCTGCTAGGCATTAGAGATCTCCATGTGAGTCTTAGCCAAGGTCCTATGAGGAGCCAAGAGAGCAGAGAGTCCAGGCAGTGATTAACTAGAGGACCATGTGCCTTCAGTGATTAGCAAGATATACCATTGCAAAGAGCAGCCGTTGAATGATGAGCTCCTTGCTTTATTACAAGGCTTGACTCCCTTAAGCCAAGTCTAAGTGCCAACTGAATCCTGAACTTTGAAAGATCCAAAGAGATTAATGGGAGCACAGCAAGAGCTACCTTGGATGGCTTTGGAGGCAGGCCATGTGTGGGGACAGAACCCAAGCCAATCCTAGAAGCCAGCCTCTACAGCTTCATGCCCTCACCAGCAGGGGTGGCCACGTATCTTGGCTCAAGACTGGCTTTTCTCACCACGAGAACCGAATCCATCTGCTGGAACATCCCCCTTTGCAGGAAAACGCTTGGCCTATCAACGGATCCTCTCTTGGTAAAAAAGAGCAATTCCATTGGGCCAAATGGGGGCTGTTGGGTCAGTTGGTAAAGTGTGCTTGCCTTATAAGCAGGAGGACCTGAGTTGAATCTATGTCAAAAAATCCAGGTATGTTGGCACACGCTAGAGACACAGCAGAGAGGAGAGGCTTCCAGGCTGGGGTGCGAGAGAGTTTGAGTGTGTTGCACATACGGTACTTTCTCTTTCTGGTAATGGTTTATGATACAACAGTCACCCTAAGTTAGCCGTGCCCTCCGTTCCCACTGTTTCATATACTGGAAGCCAACTGCAGAAGCTGTAGAAAACTCCAGATTTTTTTTAGCACGATCATCCTCACACCACCCTGCTGGGTCACACTCAGCATGTGTGTGTCAGCCCTTCGTCCCACAGATCTGCAGTATGTATATGTCATCTGCCTGATAAGTAGATACCTGGGCATTCAGAACAACTGCCACAGTTCAGTAATGCTTGCACAGTTTTATACTCCCATTTATAAATAGTCACTGGGAGTATTTGAATCCACTCACAGTGGATAACGAGGGACTACCGTGTGCGTGGGTTAGTGCCAGCCAGGGAAGCTTAGCTGAGCCTAGGTATTCAAAGACTGTATTGGAGATCAGCTGACTGACTCTAGACTCATCAAATCTCTAGATCATTCAGAAGTAGGGCTACTACTCCCTGCTATGTGTCTTCTGCCATAATTACACCGTTCATATAAGACTAGGTGGCATGGCCCAAAACCTCAAGGTCAACAAAGGTGATCTTACCAGAGAGCACATTTCTAGACTTAAAGTCACTGCCAAGGAGCCAGGGCCAAAAATGCCAAATCCCTGACGTGCTCCAGACAAGGCTAGCAAGATGGGATGCAGGCTCCTCCTATGGTTCTCAGACAGTAGTGCCTTGATCCTGCTTGTTGCACTTGGGTTTATCCATAGCACAGCACAGATAACAGCCTTCCAGCTGACCAGCAAAGAGGAATGTGGAATTGTGTTTGGTTTCTATTCAGGTACATCCCTGTCACCGGTGGGATTGTTTGATTTGTTCTCTCCCAAGGATCAGAGCTGGCAGGCTCTTTAAAACCATTGCCTCTCGTTTCCTTTTCTCCATTCTTGATGTTTGATTCTAAACTCCTAGTGTGGTCGACAGCAGAAAACCCCACAGTGGCGGGGAGTGCTGCCTCTGCACACATCTGAACGTCTTTCATCCTCGAGGCACAGGAGAGCTAAGGAGACGAAACGTGGGCATGCAGCAGCTGCTTAAATGATCCTCCATACTGTAGACTGAGACGGAACAATGTAGCACACTGTGGCAGTAAAATGGCTTTCCTAGGATACCCTAAAACCCAGGGTCTGACTGGAATGGAATGAAACATAAACTTTCCCAGGATGCTTTTCAAAGATCCCTAGATAACTGAGAAGCACACACTGTGGCTGTTCCCATGTGTGCTTCTGGACTGCAGGCAGGCATTCTGGACCAAATCTTCCACATGGTTCCAGAAACAGCACCGGTGACCCCACACACCATCAGAAAGGGCTGTGGTCTTATCTTCATCCCCCTTTGTAGGGACATCCACCCAAACCTCAGCTAGGGGGAGTTTCTAAGCAGGCCTGGGCTCAATACTTGGATCCTGGAGATGGCTGCATTGTTGAAAATCATCACCCTGCCATATATGTAAGAAACTTCTAAGCTGGGCAGTGGTGGCACATATCTTTAATCTGAGCTCTCAGGAGGAAGACACAGGCAGATCTATGTGAGTTTGAAGGCAGCCTGGTCTACAGAGTGAGTTCCAGGACAGCCAGGGCTATATAGAGAAACCTTGTCTTAAAAAACAAACAAACAAAAACAGAAAGAAACAAGACACACACAGAGAGAGAGAGAGAGAGAGAGAGAGAGAGACAGACAGACAGACAGACAGACAGACAGAGACAGAGACACAAAAAGAAGGAAAGGAAGAGAAAGAGAGAAAGAAAGGAAGAAAGAAAGAGAAAAACAGAAGAGAAGAAACTTTTGTATGAGTCATTTGCTAATACTTTGAATCAGTGCAGTGAGTCTAGATTCTAGGTGCTGGGTTTCACCTGGCATCTGTCACCTTGGCAGGCATCATAGGTCCTCTAGGAAGGTGACAGGAGTGACCTGGGAAGCAGGACATCTGCTGTGTGACCAGAGAGGAGTCAGAACTAGTGTCTCCTTTTTCAGCCAACTGCACCGTTATGCTGAGGACCCGCTGTGTCCTTGTGGTTGCTCCAAGCCTGGGGATACAGAGAGCAGATGCTGTCTACCCGCAGCCCGTTCTCTTCCCTCGGGGTGCATGCATGTGAAGATGATGAGGCGGAGGACAAGACTAGTGTGATGGGTACTAAATGGCTATCAAGAAGGTTGGGAAGAGGATGGTCAGTAGAGCCTGTAGCCCAAGCATGAGAACTGGGTTGGGAACCCCAGCATCCAAATAAAAAGCCAAATGTGGTGTCTGTCGGTATGTGCCTGTAACACCATCACGGAAAAACTGAGATAGGAGAAGTCCTGGAATTTGCTGGCCAGTCGGTGAGCTCCAGGTCACTATTGCAAAATATAAAGGTAGAGAGCAATCAAGGACATCCTGGCCTTGACCTCTGGCCTTGCTGTGCACAAGCACACATTACCCAGAGAAAGAAAGATGGGTGAGTGGATTGTTGCTATAAGGAAGGAGGCCTGGGAGAGGAGGTGGCAGTGGACCCCGGGCTATGTGCTGAAGAGAAGACAGCCAGGCCAAAAACCTGGAGAAAGAGAGGTTCTAGGCAAAGCTTAGCATGCACAAAGACCCCGGGACTGGGAAGAGCCTGCAAGTCCAAGGCAGCAGATGGAGGCCACTGTGGCTGGAGGACCAGAAGCGATATGAAAGTTAATGGTAAATGACGAGTCAACAAGGAACCTGAGGGCGTGTGGTAGGCCATAGTGAGTCACCTGGGGTGCCTGTTTACATGGCAATGGTGGTGTCTGCATGGCAGGGAAGAGGACCTGAGGATTAAATCCATTGCTTGGTTGGTTCCCATGGAACCCTGGGGATCAGGAGCCTTGTAGCCAGCAGGACACCAAGGCAGATGGTGACCGACAGCAGCACCCACCCCATGGCAACCTTTTCAGCTCTCAGCGCCCTGACTAACTGGCCATGCTTCCTCTTCAGCACACGCTGAAGATGCTCTGTTCAGGAGGAAGTTGAAATGGCCAGCCCCTCTAATAACAGAATATTGAAAAGGTCACAGCAGTGCAGCCAAGTTCTCCCACCTACAAATCACAGAGAACGGCAGCTCAGATAACTCACTCTCCTGACAAATCAAGAAGCAAGGACTGAAGACCACACCACTGATTAGGCTCATCCAAATCCAAGGCCTGGGGGAAAATCGATAGAGAGAACATGGCAGCCCTGTGGTGCAGGAGGTCGGAGCAGCAGGGATGCTGATTAGCAGATCAGCAGGTGGGAGATGTGCTGCCCCCTGGTGGCTGCTCCCAGGATGGCGGGAGGGCCTGCCTTGTGTTTACCATCTCAGTTAAGAATGCTTCCGGAGGCCTTTCCATTCTTCCCCAAAGTATGGAAAAGAGTCTTTCCCTAAATCATTACTAAGTAAAATGTTTGCCATTAAGATCCAAACATTTTATTCCTTTCTTTCCATATAATTTATGTCCTTTCCTATTAAGAATTGTTTTTCTGGAAATTAGCTTTTGCTCAGACCTGATGGATCAGTCCTAGTGGATCAGATCAAAAGCCCAGGTACCTATGAAGCTGAGAGAGGAAGACAGAGAATCAAGGCCTGGCTAGAGAGATGATTCAGTAGGCAAGAACACCTTGTGCGCAAGCCTGATAACCTAACTACAGGTGTGGCTGAATGCTTGCCTGCCACACTTCCTGCAGTGGGGGACAGAAAGAGAAGGACACTGGGGCTGGGTTTGCTGGTCAACAGCCTAGCTCAAAGTTCAGTGGGAAACTTGCATCAAAGGAGTGAAATGGAGAGTCACAGAGCAGACACCTGACTTCTGTCTCTGACCTCTCTACATGCAAACAGGCATGCACATACCCACAAACACATGTGTGCATATATATACTCTCACACACATGCACACACACATATACACTCACACATGTGTACATAGTCACATACACAAGCACACACACACATACATACATAGTTCAAGGTTAACCTAAGCAACTTACTAAGACTCTCTCTCAAAGTTTAAAAACTGTAAAAAAAGAAAGAAAGAAAGAAAGAAAGAAAGAAAGAAAGAAAGAAAGAAAGAAAGAAAGAAAGGGCCAGGAATATTGCTCACCTGTATATTGTTCATGCCTATCATACATGAGGCTGTGGGGCCAATCTTATGCCACCATAGACAGACAGACAGACAGACAGACAGACAGACACACACACACAGTGTCAGTTTTGGGGGGGAAAAAGCAAGCAAGAATGTGTAAAACTCCATCCTCATAAAGCAAAGATGGATTTACAATTTAATTTACCATGAGTTCCACAAACAACGTGAAAGGAAAATGATTTAATTAAAGACTGAACAATTAACCTGCATGCTAAGAGAGAGGACGCCGCCAGAGTTCACGCACACGAGTCCTCATCTGTGGGCATTGGCTGCAGGGAATATTAATGGGTGCACAAGCCGGATTTGAAGTGGAAAACTCACCTTAAGAAGAAATCTGAGAAGATTAAGAGAGGGATGAATGTCAAAAACGACTCTGATTAAGCCATGATAAAGCCCTCCAGGAGCTGGAGGGAGAGACTGTACACGGGAGCTCTTTTTAAAACCATAGGCCCCAAGATTGCAGTGGGCTTTGGAGATAAGGGGACTGACATTTTGAGAAGGGTTGATTAAAAGCTTTTCGGCACAAATGCTCATTTTCACTGGGGGCTGAACACAAAAATCCATGGAGTAAATTGAAATTCAGAATGCTAAGAGAAGATTCAAAGATTTACTGCCACAAATTCAATTAAGTGGCAAAAGAAAAAAAAAGCATCTTCTTCAGGATTCATTTAGACACCAGCCTCATAACTGCCCAATTTCCCATGTCTGCTAATGGGATAAGCCCTACGGGGACCTCAAATCTGGACAGAAGGACCTTAACTAAGGGCCAGCACATCTGATATCTCTTTGACTAGAAGATTCGATGTCCAGTAGAATCACATGCAGTGACCTCCAAGGTTCCAGGCCTTGAGGCAACAGGCTTTGCTCACAACCCGCTTCATGCCTCCAGAACTTGACCTCAGAGATTATCAGCAGTCTCCAGTCCCAGCACTAGAGAGACAGGAAAGTCAGGAGTTCAAGGCCAGCCAAACCTACATGAAACCCTATCCCAACAAGGAATAAAAAGAATGAGGAGAAAGGATGAAACTAAGTCACCTGATATGTGGACATGAGGATCTGGCTGTCTGGCTGGGTACTACAAGTCAGAGTGTCAGGAAAAGATCCCCAGAAATAGCCAAGTCAGAGAGGATCTGTTGTGGGGAGAGACAGGTAAAGAATGAGAATTTCCAGGACTGCCAGAGAAACAGGTTGAAGGCAGCTGCAGTGCGTGTTCCTTGATGCCTGTGAGGGCAGGGACAACCAGGGCAGGACCCCTGCTCCCTGTCACACCCCGCCTAGGCAAAGGCACAGGTCCCCGGCCTTTTCCATCACAGGCTGAGCTATGAAGCTGTTTGACACCTGGCCTGTTTCCACTTCTCTGTGGAATATCCGGATGACTTAGAAAAAGAAAGGGAATAAAGAAAGGTAATTTTCTTCTTTGAAAAACGATACAGCAGACCCCAAACCCCAAATGGAAATAAAGCGGGAACACATTAGACCAGAGGAGAATCAGTAAACCAGATGAGGTTTAAAGAGCTGACAGAGATGGGAGGAAAGGAATTAGAAGACAAGAATTTTAAATCCCAGACATTAAACGCGAGATAAGATAGAAAAAAGAGGGAGTAAAAACATAATGAATTTTGAAATTGAGTATTAGAAAGGGGGGCTAGGTTAAAAGCATGGAAATTAGTGATGTTAAAATAAAAGTACGAGCTAATAGGACTTAGACTACTGTAAAGCAGCTGGGCCTAAGGAAAAGCTGCTGGAAAAAAAGAAGGTGCGGAGGCAGGGGAATGCAGGAGGCAGTTCCGGGGGAGCCTACCAGTACAGAATACGACTGCCCCTTACACATCCTCCTTGTGTCTTCCATGTGCTTTCTACAAGGTCAGTTTTAAGATTTTAGCCAGGAAAAGCTGTCCTGTTATGCTTGAAGATGAAGACACCCTTGACCTATTAGCAAAACCCTAAGTGGATGGTCAGTGAGCTCCACAGAATGATCTAGAAGCGGCTCAGTGCAGTGGGGTGTTGGGCTAATGAGAGCTAGTTAGCTAGTGTGTACACGAACAAATGAAGCCTCCCCCCACCACCACCAACATCTTTCCAGAGGCAATGACTGGGAATACAGCCAGATCCCCAATGAGCTCTGAACTCTTTGAGATGTAGTACCTGTTTTTTAGAACCAATTCGACATCCTTTCTATGACCCCAAAATGATCGCATAGACTTCCACGTATCTTCTCTGAATAGGATGTGTTAACTGCTACTGCCGCTGTCCAATATACAGGTCCTGATGCAAAGCCACTGCAGAATCCCTAACGACAGAGCCTGGTGCCTCTGTGAATGCGAGCACAGATGATACAGGTGCACTGAGTTGGCAGCTCCTGGGCTGCCTGCTGTGTTACCATGGGCAACACAATAATAGTAAACAACTTTTGATAAAGTTCTAAACAAAGCAACATCTATTCTTCCCTTGGTTTTCATAGTTGTCATAAGCCAGGAAAATTCCAAGTATATTTAGCCATGCTGAAAGGACTGTGCATTCATGTTGAACTGGAGCAGGTTCAGGCTTTGGTGGTTATTGATGTTTTCACACCAGTTTTCAAATGAGGGGCAGGGGACAGATGACAATTTGCTTGTGAGAGGGCATAGCCTGTGTCATTCAGAAAGTCTAACATCTCTGGTTTTGTCATCTCAGTATTAACAGCCATCAATCATTGTGATTACTGAAAATATTCTAGAACTTTGCAGAAAAACTGCTGTGACCGCTGTCCTACTTGGAATCATTTTAGAAGGGGATGCTCAACTGACGGCTCTGAGTTTTCTTGTGACTACCATGTCACAATTGGCCCAACTCAGTTTTGCAGAAAGGTGTTCAATAAATACTTGTAATAACAAGAGCAGAGAACCCTGCAGGAGATGCCTGTGAGTCTTGGCCAAGAAGTCCCTGTCAGACACTCCTGGGAGCCCTGTCAATTATTGGGCAGAGACAAGAAAGGAATAGTGGAGAAAGTGTACAGAAGCTACAAAACAGAAAAGGGATATGAGCCCAGCAGAAGCAGACAACCTGCTGAGAGCTGACCAGCACATGACCAGCACATGACCAGCACATGACCAGCACATGACCAGCTAACCTTCATAATGAGCCATACATAAAAGGCCTGATCCCCCATGAGAGTTGCAGATAGCCATCAAGAATTCTTGCAGGAAGCTGGGAAGATGGCTCAGTTGGAAAAGTACTGACTTTGCAAGTAGGAGTTCAATCCAAAGAGCCCAGGCTTTAAAAACAAAACAAAACAAGCCAGGCATAGTGGTCTGTGCTTTCTTTCTATCATAGCACTGGGGAGGCAGAGGCAGGCAGAGGCAGGCAGAGGCAGGCAGAGGCAGGCAGAGGCAGGCAGAGGCAGGCAGAGGCAGGCAGAGGCAGGCAGAGGCAGGCAGAGGCAGGCAGAGGCAGACAGATCCTAAGACTAGCTAACCAGCTAAGCCTAATTTGTAGAATCCAGGTCAATAAGAAACCTTTCCTTAAAAAAAAAAAATGACAGTAAATCCCAAGGTGGGTGGAGCCTGAGAAAGGACGCCCGAGGTTGTCCTCTGGCCTCTATGTGCACATACAGACACAAGTACACAATTCTTTCATCAACCTTAAAACCCTCCAACACTACACAAAAGCCAGAGGCTTCCACACCCAGGGATAGATTTTATCCCAAATACAAAAGCGATTCTTGGGGAAAATCTAGGGGAAAAAAAAAACGCCAGCGCCATAGAGTAGGAATATTCTGCCTGCTCAGAAAGTTTATTGGCACCATCAGAGGTCTGAAGTCAGGTTTCAGACTCATTCTCCAGACTCGAGGATTCAGGGAAAGTTAACTCGATGTTCTTATTCTGAGTCGGTTAACTCATTTCTGAATTGGTTTCTTAGTCAGCAGAGACCTTCAAGGTTTATAAACTCCAAGGGAGGGGAAAGGTATACACTCAATTCCGTTATTGTTATTGAACAGTTTTATTCTCGATGATTTAACTCCCCCAAGTTTTGCCTTAGGAAAAAAGAAATCATTATAGCACAAGATGGCAATTAAACTCACCGTGCCAGGGAGCATCCATTGCAGTGATAATTGGAAGACACGGGGGCATGTCAGGGATGCCGTCTTGGGAGAGACGGAGACCTCCTCTGTTACTCTGGAACCTTATTTAGGATTTCTGGAGGGTGGTACACTGCTGCTCTTCTCTGCATGAAATTAAAGTGGGTTCAGAGACACCAGCTCCTCTATGATCTCATTTTAACTTCTTCCCTCGCTGTGATTAGATGATATAAAGATAGCTTTGCTTTTTAAACGCACCATCTCTTGTTTCCCTGAAACTGTAATCACATCAGTTCAGTCTTAGCCTCTGGAATTTTATTGCCTTGCCTTGGTTCCCCCTCCAGGCAAGAAAACTTAGTAAACGTAAAGGCAGTTCACAAATCATGAAAGCTGGGTTATTACAGAAACATACACATATCTATTATTGACTGAAAAGCAAACCCCAGAGACACTAATCATGATATTTATGCTCTTTAACTTGAGATTTAAAGCAAGAATATTTTCAGATACAGATTGTGTGAAACGATCATTGGGACCATAACACATTTTCTTGTGTTAAAGTCAGAGCCTGGAGTTAACTTTGGATTAAGGTTCCTTCTAATTCACTGTAAAAGTAGGCTTTAGAAGGTGCTGAGGGCAAGCATTAGCCCCTTTGAGATACACACACGCACACACACAAATATATGCACATATATTAAGAGTGTGTGTATAACAGAACACCATGACTAAGACAACTTACAGAAGAAAGAATTTATTGGGGCCCTATAGTTTCAGAGGGTGAGTCCCTGACACTCATGGTGGTACATAGCAACAGGCAAGCAGGCATGGTGTTGGAGCAGTAGCTGAGAGCTCACATCTTGAGAGAACAACCGAAAGGCAGATAAGAGGATCTAATTAGGAATGATGTGGACTTTTGAAACCTCAAAGCCCAGCCCCAGAGACACATCTCTTCCAATAATACCACAACTCCTAATCTTTCACAAAGTGTTTCATCAACCAGGGGCCTACTAAATCTATGAGCCCATGGGCCCATTCTTGATCAAACCACCCCAGTACATTCTCCAGCCCCATAGGTTCCTGGCCAATGCATTTTGTCCAACTTCAAAAATCCCTATAGTCTTTCTCAGTCTCAACACAATTTAAAAGTTCCAGTTGTTTCTGAGACTCAAGGCAGTCTCTTAACTGTAAACCTCTGTAAAATCAGAAAGTAAATTACATATTTCCAACTTACAATGGCACAGAACATGCATTACCATTCCAAGCGGAAGGAAAGGGAGCATAGTGAGGAAATACTGGACCAAGCAAGACCAAAAACCAGCAGGGCAAACTCCAAATCCCATAACTCCATGTCTTGTGTCAAAGGGCTTAGATGGTTCTGCCCTTCCAGCTTTGCTGACAACACACTTCTCCCTTGGGCTGTCCAGCATCCTGTCTGCAGGGAGAAATGGACTTTCCAGCAAATTTGAAGGCAAGCAGCCACAAAACAAAGTCTCTTTCGCTCATATCCTCTTGTCTAGGGTGCCACCAGGAGAGGCTTCCCATACTGAGAGGGGATCTTTCCTTCAAATAATCTAACCAAGGAAATCCCTCACAGGAATACCCAGCAAGCTTGTATTTTAGTCACTTACAGATCTGATGGAGCTGACTATCACAATTTGCCACCCCCATAGTCCTAGTCCCGATATCACCCTAGTCCCTACAATCTGGGTTTGCATAGGATCCTAACTGAGCCAGAGAAGCATGGTTGCAATGAGAAGGCTCTGAAGGTCTGGGGAATGGTAGCATTTATGGATCTGTTATTTGGGAAGGCAGAGTTCAAGGAAAGACTCCTTCCAGCTTAGAAAAGGATACTAGAGGGCTCCAAGCCTTAGCTGAACTCAGAGCCTTCTGAATGATGTACAGCCAAAGGGATGAGAAAGACTAGAGACTTCAGAAATCCTTCCCCTGACTCCCAGCCAACCTGTGCATCTGACTTCCTGCCAGCCAGGGTCCCTATGACTGGTAATGGGCATATCATCTCAGTGCATGGCCCTGAGTGACCCCACTTCTGAATTAGAGGAAGGGCAGGAAGGGGAAGAGCATTTGAAGTCCCAAAGAAGACAGACTTGCAACAGAGAAATCTCAACAGGACAGGGCCTATTTCCCTTCAAGCCACCGCTCTTACCCTGGTCTAAGTTTATGAAACCGATTTCAAACATGTTCTCTTTCATCTCTCATTTTCCAGAGAAGTCATGTGACCACACAAATTAGCCATTTACAAATTAGCTCCAGTCTGCCTATGGGTTTCCCTGTGTCCCAGCCCTGTACTCATGCTTCACAGACCTGGTAGACTCTGAGGCTAACACAGCCTGTAGCTGAGCCTATGCCCCACCTCTGGCCCTACTGTTTAAAACTGACCTGAAATTTGAAAGATGACAGCCCCATGGGAAGACTTGAGCAGGGAGCCAGGTATGCAAGGCAGCCACACCTCCAGCCCTAGTAGGCTCCTCCATCCTTCTCTGTGAATGTCTAGTTCTGTGACATCCCTGCAGCTTACTCAGAAGCAGGATTCCCCGCCTGCCTTTTTGGTACCTGGTCCCCACCTGAGAACATATGTAACAGGGGCCCCCAACCTGTCCCCCTCTGAGTTGGCCTCTTCATGCAAGAGGTGGCTGGGCCTGGGTTCCTGGGCCTGGCCCTGCCACCAAAGCTCATGACATGTTCCTTCCTTTCTAGGCGCCTCCTCCCAGAGGAGCTCATGGGCTTTACCTACTAGCCCAGGCTCGGTGGATTCATGGGATATGCCCAAAACTCATCCTTTGTCTGTGTCAGTGACAGTGAAGGGGCACAAATCAGCACTGCCGCCAGCAGCCTGAAGGAGTTCCCTTCCTGCTTGGGGACCTCCACTCAGACAGAGCAGAATCCTTGAGTATGATCCAAGAAAGGACTTATTTCAGGATGAGCCATCGAAGCAAAGTCAGTTTATCAAAGAAGGGGAGGAAGCCTGGGATTATAGCATGGGGGAGCGAGGTGGACTTAGAAATGACAGTATGCACAGACAGCACAGAGTCAGCCTCTTTAAAAAAAATTTTTTTTGAGATTGTAATTTAATTGCAGCGTTTCTCCCTTCCTTTTCCTTCCTCCAAACCCTCTCATATGCCCCTCCCGACTCTCATTCAAATACATGGCCTCTTTTCTCGATAATTGCTATTGCATGCACGTGTGTGTGTGTGTGTGTGTGTGTGTGTGTGTGTATGTGTGTGCATATATATATATATATATGAGTCCGTCTACTATTACCTATATGTATGTTTTCAAGGGTTGACTATTTGGCACTGGCCATCCAGTTGGTGTCTCTTGCCCTGGGGAAGACCATCTCTCCCACTCCTAGCCTTCCTTAGTCACTTAAAGTTCCTTGTATAGGACTGAGGCCTTATCGGCTTTTCCTGGTCTAGTTTGGCATGATCATTTTATCACACAAACAAACAAACAAACAAACCCAAGCTAGAACAGTCCTCTATCCCTACCCTATCAGAATAGCACTTGGTTTGAACATGGACACTACACATTAACAAGGACATGGCCCTGCTAAAATCTGCCTCAGGAGCTCAGCATGCATATATCCAAAGATTGCTGCAGTCATCAGACATTTCCAGATTCAGTCAGCAGCATGCACACACACACACGCACACACACACTAGCATATACACACTAGCACACACACACTAGCACACACACACTAGCACACACACACTAGCCTACACACACTAGCATTCACACACTAACACACACACACTGGCATACACACACTAGCACACACACACACACTAGTATACACACACACTAGCATACATACACTAGCACACACACTAACATGCACATTCACACCCTAGCATGCACACACACACATACACACACTAGCATACGCACACTAGCACACACATACTACCACATACACACACTAGTACACACACACTAGCATATACACACTAGCACACACACTAGCACACACACACACTAGCACACACATACACCCTAGCATGCACACACAGCACATATGCCTTGATGAGCACCCTTGAAAATCCAGCCCACCATCTGGAGGGAAACATCGCTCTGTAGCCACAGCTTTACAGGAGGATAATGGAGTCCACCAGGGCTTCTGACTTACAAGGTCAGCAGCAAGACTGATGCTCAGCCCACTTGCTTCTCCCAATCTCTAGGATGTAGCCTCTGACTACCTGCCTGGCACCCACCCTCTTGCCACTCTGTGGAGGCTCCATCTTGAACCATAGGAGGGACCAAGCCAATCCCTGGGCACAAGCAGCTTCCGTGGTTTGGAAGTAAAAATCCACAACCATCAGTAAGCAACTGGGCCAGGGGGCCACACGACTGCTAAGGGCCAGAAGGGCCAGATTCCTGGGCTCATGCCACCTGAAATCTCCAGCATGTCCTCTCCATCTTAGGATCCTGCGCACCTTCACCTCTGAGCTCTGAGCTGGGAAACTGTCAAGTCTGTCCACCATGCCCACCCATTTTGAAAACATTCATAGACACTTTTAGCAGCCTCTGATCATAGTCCTCTGAGCAGGAGTGATAGCCTTGGACTTCCCCCCACCCCTGAGCTGGCTCTCACATGGGTCTTAATGACCCCCTCCAAGGAGAAGAAGCCAACCACAGGACCCCTTCTAGACAGTCTATCCTGCCCATCCCCCACCTTCCCATCAAGTTACTCCATCTTCCCAGGGAGGGAAGTCCCTGTGCTCTTCCCAGCTCCCCAGCTTGTACTCCAAAGTTTATGAGCTGCATAGTTCCATTTCTTGCTATAAAAAGCCAAGGTTTTAGAGCTTTAGAAATAAATTATTTTTTCAAAAAAGGCTGTCTTCTGCAAATTGAAAGCCTTAGTTTTCAGAAAATCATCTCTGCTCTGAGTTTCAAGAGCCAAGAGTTTCACACCTTGGTGTTCTGTGCCCCACCTCTGCCCACGCTCTCACCTCGGCTAGAACAGTCGGCCTTCTGCCTCATTTTAGTACTGAAGGAACTGAGGAAGAAAAGACAGTTTGCTGAAGATGGGGGGGGGGGGAGGAACAATGGTTATTGTTTTTTGAAACAGTCTTGCTCACCTAGCTATGGCCTTGGAGGAGATAGGGCAGTGGATTCCTATCTTCTGAGTGATGTGTGTGTCCTCAGTGCATGCTAGCTGCTACGGCCCACAACTGCTGTTCTTCGTAAGAACATAGGGGTCTTCTCCTTGTGGACACAGCAAGCAAGGGTCTCTCCTCTGCAGCTGGAGGCCATTTGGGAAACCAAGGCTCATTCTGAGCCTTCCATGCTGCTTGAACAAGATTAGGCGCAGGACAGATAGTCTTGGCTGAAATGGAAGGCTGCCCATTTCCGTCTGTGGAGATGTGGAATGGGGGTTGTAATGGGCCTGATTTGTGAACTTGAATGAGGGTTTTCTAGAAAGCTATTTGTAAAATTCATAGCCATCTCCAGCTGCTGCTAACACATTCCTCTTCCATCTTCTCTGACCAGGCGATTTAACATTCCACACATTTAAAAATTAGAGTGAATGCTGGAGGGGAGCATGAGAAAGTGGCGGGGGGGGGGGGATGAGGGGAAGTGAGGGGAAGTGGGGGGATGGTGCCCCTGATCTGAGGAAGCATGAATACTACCCTGCTTCCTCACAACTTCACACTTGCCTCCCATAGCTCCAGGAGCTAGTCTGCCTGCTCACTCCTGGGAGTCCTTAAAGGGACTCCCTAGACCCTGAGGACTTCTGCCCCAGCTGCAAAGTTCAGAAAGCCAAGGGGCTTTATGCTGAGTCTTGCCCACTTCTTCCCACCTCTGCCCCTTCTGTCTCCTCTACCTCCCTCTGCCCCCTCTGTCTCCCTCTGCCCCCTCTGCCCCCTTTGCCCCCTCTGCCCCCTCTGCCCCCTCTGTCTCCCTCTGCCCCCTCTGTCTCCCTCTGCCCCCTCTGCTCTTCTCTGCCCCTCTGCCCTCTCTGCCCCC
>NW_021604703.1:3316040-3322129 GCF_004785775.1 Grammomys surdaster | reverse complement strand
CCTCTGCCCCCTCTGCTCTTCTCTGCCCCTCTGCCCTCTCTGCCCCCTCTGCTCCCTCTGCCTCCTCTGCCCCCTCTGCTCTTCTCTGCCCCTCTGCCCTCTCTGCCCCCTCTGCTCCCTCTACCTTCTCTGCCCCCTCTTCCCCCCTCTGCCCCTCTCTGCCTCCCTCTGCCCCCTCTACCTTCTCTGCCCCCCTCTGCCCCGTTCTGCCCAAGTCTTTGTATCCTCTGCCTCTCCAGGACTGGCTGGGAAGAGACCCTCTGAAGGTTTCAGATGTTAGGAATGAAAGGCCTGGGGTCCCCATCCTGGCAGGAATGGAGTATGAGCTACAGTTAAGATTCCTCTGCACTGCAAGAGACATTTAGCAGTAGAACTAGAGATCTTGACCTGAAGGCAATTCAAATTCTGAGATTCCAACACATTCAGAGGTCACTAAAGCCATCTTACATCCTTTCTGGAACAAAGTCTTCTCGGGCAAAGAACCATTCGAACTTCTGATCAACTTTCCCAATCTAAGTGTAATATTAAAATTAAGGTGGCCCTGGAGTCAGGCCCTAGCCTCCATAGACTGGGTGTTGTGGTACATGCCTAGAATCCCAGCCCTTGGGAGGTGCAGGAAAAATAATCAAGAGTTCAAGGCCATCCTTGGTTACATAGTGTGATTGAAGCTAGCCTGAACTACTTCATACTTTGCCTGAAAAAAAAAAAAGTAAGCAATTAAAGTAATCAAGGAAAATAATTTCCTGGCTGGGGAGTGGCTCAGAGGGTGAGTGGTTGTTGCTCCAACCTGAGTTCGGATCCTCACCACTGACATAAAAAGCTATGTGTGGCTGCTTGCCACTGTGACCCCAGCCCGGTGTTAGATAGAGACAGAAGGATTGCTGAGTCCTGCTGGCTGCCAGCCGAGTTCCAGGTTCAGTGAGAGACCCCTCCAAAAGGAATAAGGTAGTGAGTGATAGAACATGACACAGGTCCTCTTCTGGGCTTTATATGTGTGTGCGCGCACACACACACACACATACACCACCCCTACCACACAATACTCACACAAATAAATCAGAAAGACAACATTTAGGAAAAGTAATGTCCTTAGTCATATTCATCTTTGGAAGATGTGACAAACACACTCCTTATCTATAGGATGAGAATAGTGACCCAGGCCAGGGCCATCTGCCTCCTGGCAGATCACTGTGTAACAACTGATTCTAGAGAACTAACAACAGAGGGAAGTGATAGTGTGATCACAGGGGCACACTGGTGGCTCTGAGTCCATGAAAAAGCCCCTCAGTCTGTGGTCCACACGTCATTGCTGCTGAGTCACAGGTCCTGCCTTGCTCAGCTTGGGGATCAGGGTTATGTTCAGTTATTACTGTAACCAGTAATTGTCCTGGGCAAGAACCTCTTGGGGATCAAATTACAAAATGCTGATCTTTCTTCAAGGAGCTTTGAGTCCAAGAATATTGGGATAGTGGACTGGGGGCAGGGTCCATCAGTCTGACTGTCTGTCCCCTACCTGAACTCCTTAAAGCTCTGGTTTTGATTGAGCCTGTCTGGTGACATATCTCACTCACCCTGGGATGAGACGCTCACAGCCACAGAGCACCCAGTGTCTTATGACAGCATTATTCAACCTATTATATACAAGGGGACTGATGAGCAGGGACCAGGAGCGTGCAGAAATCACAAAAGACAGGAGCCATTGTGGATGAAATGAATACATAGCCCTGGGGTTGTGGGACAAAATGTAGATTTAATGATATAATAAAAATCCATAGGGAGACTGAAGGAAGTAATATCTTCATGAAATAAGAACAGGATGCTATGAAAAGAGGCAGAATAGAGGAAGAAATACTTCTTGGAAATTAAAAATCCAATTGCTAAAAAATTTTAAATGTAGTAGATAACTACCAAAACAACAAGAGTTTCAAACACAAAAACCATCATCTTTCTTTTACTTTTTCCATTTACATGGGTATACATAGTATGTATGTGTTTGTATACAGTTGTGTGGGTATATATGTGTGTGTGCTTGCACTTGGAGACACAAGGTTTGTGTCAGGAACCATCCAAACTGTGTTTTCACCTTATTCACTGAGTCAGGATCTCTCAGTCAAGCCCAGAGCTCACCCATATGGCCGATTCTCCCTAGCCAGCTTGCTCTACAGACCCTTGCCTCTGCCTTCTGAGGCTGGAATTAGAGATGGGCCCCCACATCCACCTGGTATTTTACATGGCTTCTAGAAACTCCAGTCCTCATGATCATATGGTAAGTACTTCAGCTACTGGGTCATCTCTGCAGCCACCTTCTTTCAAAAAGAAAGAAAGAAAGAAAGAAAGAAAGAGAGAGAGAGAGAGAGAGAGAGAGAGAGAGAGAGAGAGAAAGAAAGAAAGAAAGAAAGAAAGAAAGAAAGGGAAAAAGTATTAGTGTTTATACTCACTATGGAAAGTGATGAGTTTCATAAGGACATTTTAATTCATGTTTATCATGGACTGTGGCCATATTTGCCTATCTGGATCTCCTGTCTCGCCCTTCCATTAGTCATAGATAATAATCCCTCTTACTTTCATGTGTATGTACATACATATATACATACTATGTACATACATACATACATACATACATACATACATACATACATATAAAATCTAAGCCCTATATTTGTCTGAGTCTGGCTTACTGGGGGGAAAAAGGTATAGCCAGAAAAATATAAAATGAATCAAAGAGAGAAAACCTGGCCCAAGAAAACGCAGCACCAAGCCGGGTGTATAGCAAAACAAATCCCAGGAAGAGATAGATCAACAGCACTAGAAGCCTGGAAGATGAGAACCTGGCATGACGGCGCACATCCCAGCTACATGAGAGACTGAGGCAGGAGGATCTGTTGGTCCTAGGAGTTAGTGATCAGCATGGGCAGCATAGAAAAGATGACCTTATATTCAGCAAAAGGAAGTAACCTTGAAGATGACCCATTCACGTTAGAATAAGAACATAATAATCAATAGTGTTGACTCAGTCTCAAGAAGGAAGTTAATTCCATCCAGCCAAAATAAGGTCAAAGACAGGCTTAGTTGGTAGAACATACATGAAGTCCTGGGTTCGATTCCTAGCACAATATAAATAGGCATGGTGGCTCATACCTGTGATCCCAGGACTTGGGAGGCTGAAGCAAGAGTTCCAGAAGTTCAAGGTCATGGTTGGCTATATTGTTGCCAAGTTCAAAGCCAACCTGGGCTACAGGAGACCCAGTTTCAAAAACAAGACAAAAAATAAACTTAAAGCTTGACCTTGTCTTAAAAAACAAGACAAAAATAAAGCAAGACCTTAATGGTAGATGTAGGAAGCATGTGTATTGTCTTTCAATAGTTTTTTAAATATGTATATGACGTGTGTGTGTGTGTGTGTGTGTGTGTGTGTGTGTACAGGAATGTGCAGGTGTATGTATATATCTGAAGCTGATGTCTGGTGTCTCCCTCAGAGCCCATGTTGCTCTAGCGACCTCTTGGCTCTGCCTAGGAAGAGCTGAGGCACCTGCCTGTTTTTATGTGGGTTCTGAGGCTCTGAACTCCAGCCCACACACTAATGCAGCAAGCACTCTGTCCATTGAGCTGTCTCTCCCAGAGCCTCTCAGTGCATCTTACAGGGAATTAAAAGTTCTAGAAAAGACAGATAGCTAAGCAAGAGAATCATGGCCACATGTTAAACAAACAGCGATCTGTCGTGATTCGGAGCCGTGGAGGAGAGGCGAAGATGGGGAACTGCGTTGACCGTGAAGCTTCAGTCTCCAAACAGCAAGGGTGACTTGCCTGCACTGGCACAAGTCCTGCCCTGCACTGTGCTTTAGCTCCTGCCAGGGATGATGGGCACTTCAAGATACTCTGATACTGCATTTAGTGTCACTTCTGCCATCAGGGAAGAGAAGCTTAAACTCATGATGTTTAGTACCAGAAAATAATGAGCTAAATAAAAGATGTTGTAAGAGTCAGAAGCAATAGAAGTGTCACAGAATGGGTGGCTTCCAATCGGCAGTAAGAGGTGATTTTGAATTTCACTTTTGTTACGCCTTACTTATTGTGTATGTTTGGGTGTGTGCACATGCTTCTGCCATGGCATGGGTATGAAGTCGGAGGACAACTCAAATTGATTCTCTCCCTCCACCATGTGGGTTCCAGAGATTGAACTCAGATCATTAGCCTTGGTGGCAAGCACCTCTATTCACTGGGCCATCTTGCCAGCCTAGATTTCAGTTCCTTTTACAGTGTACATGGTTTTGCTTTTTAAATGTTTTCTGAAATGATGCTACATTAGCGATCTAAAGATGTCTCAAAGGCTATCTCAGACTGACCAGTAAGAATCTGCCATGGCTTTGGTTCTGTGCCTTTTATTGTATTTTTATTTATTTTTGCTGTTCTCCAAATAGTACAGTGTGGAATTGTTCAATACATTTTCTTAGCTGAAAATGCCAATGTATTTATGTAATGAAAATGTCAATATGTACGTATATATTTAAAATTAGCATAGAAATGATTAAGGCAGTTCAGGATTGATCAATAATCATATTTGATTCGGGTTTTCTTATTTTGCCTCCCTCAGTCATCCTGGGCTTTGATATTTATTACCACCCACTGAGACTCTGGCCTTAACTAAATAGAAGTTGCTTGGGGAAATTCACAGTCTGGGGATTGAATTGAAGCGGCTGCCGGGATACAGAATTAGCTCCAGCAGAGTAAACAGAAACCCAGTAAGCCTGCACTGCGCCTTTGATAAAAATGTCTCTCCCTGTCTGGAACACAGCAGAGCCAACGGTGCCATACTGTAGCCCCCAGTTACAAAAGTTTCACATTTCAAGAATAGGGTCAGGGTCCTCTCTCAAATATACAAAGTGGTTTTTACCAAATATCTATTTCTAAGAGAGAGAGAGACAGAGAGAGAGAGAGAGAGAGACAGAGAGAGAGAGAGAGAGACAGAGAGACAGAGAGAGACAGAGAGAGACAGAGAGACAGAGAGACAGAGAGAGACAGAGAGACAGAGAGAGAGAGAGACAGAGAGAGAGGCACATATGGAGACAATGGTCCATATCAGATTCTCTATCATTTCTTCTTTTAAAAGCATGGTCTTTCACTGCTCCTAGAGCCCACTAGCCTGGCTAGCCAGCAAGCCCCAGGGATCTTTGTATCTCTCTATGTGCTACCATACCCAGCTTTTCACATGGGTGCCAGGGGTATTAAATCGGGTCTTCCTACTTGTGAGCCATCTCCTCACACCCAAATAGTGTATTTTTAAAATGCATGGTGCTGTGATTTGTGGATATGATTTGTCCCCCAGAAGGTCATGAGCTTGGTCACCAGTATGTGAGAATTGAAAGGTGGAGGGCCCTTTCAGAAGAGGGACCTAGTGCCAGGTAATTAGGTCATAGGACACAGCTATCTGACAGGAATTAAGGCCTCAGCTAGATTCCTCAGGAGAATGGAGTGAGCCCAACAACCGACTCTGGTTCTTTGCTTCGTCTTACAGTCCTTGTGACATACTCCCACTATCATGACACCCCGCATTCTGAGGCACTCAACAGCAGTAAAACATGGATTTGCCCGATCTTGGACTTACAGCCTCCAAAACTGTACCCAGCCTTGGTACCAGTTGAAATGTTGTTATAACAACAAAAAAATAATAATAACTTCATACATGAGGGTTTAGAAGAGTGGAGACTCTCAGACTCCAGAAGAATGAGAGATACTTAGAGATTTCTGTGATGTTTGTAGGCTGCTGAAGACTTCCTCAGGAGTGAGCAGTAACCCAGGTCCAACTTTCTGGGAGTCCAGACAGGGAGTGAGCATCGGACCCCAGCTGAAGGATGCCTGCCTTCTGTTGGCACAGCTAGCCCAAGAGACATTGCAGACCATGGGTCCAGAGAGGTTCTGTTTTCCCACAGTTGCTAAGGAAACCTGCACCCTGCTTTACTGCTTGCTAATTGAAATGAAATGGATTTTTTCAGGACAGGTGACCTGAGTCCTTAGCAGAATACATAATAATCCATCATGGGACAAGAGAGATCTCCCTGGTGATTGGCCAACAGGGGTGACCCACTCAGTCT
>NW_021604703.1:3304803-3315640 GCF_004785775.1 Grammomys surdaster | reverse complement strand
GTGTGTGTGTGTGTTATGAGGCACAGAGATCTGCTACTCTCCACAGCTCACCTGTAGCATCCTAGGCCTGAGAGCCACAGCAGGCCCTCCACAGATCTATGTGGGGAGTTGCCCTTTGTCACTGCAAGAATGGGGACACTGGGCCTCTGTGTTTAGGATTAAAAACAATGCTTGCCTCCTCACTGAGTAAACATGATACAAACATGGTGTGTGTGCACAGACACACAGGACTTCTCTTCCTACTTTGGCAAAAGACAGCCTTAACCTGCCGGTTTTGATTCCGAACTGGCTTTAATCTCACCCCTTCTCCAGCCCTGTCACTGTCTGAGCTCTGCCACTTCGACCCATGACCCACAGCCCTCCCCTTACACCCTGAGGACTCTAGTATGACTTCTTTCTCCTCCCAGGCTTGCTACTCCCTGAGTGAGGTACTGTGGTTTTTCTGCCCCAGGGCACTGTCTGACCCCAGTTTCTTCTGGATCCTTGGGCAGTTCTGTGCAGCCCCCTCTGCGTGAACACCATCAATCTTTCAGAGCCACCAGTGGGGTATCTCGATTCTCAGGATGGTTCCATAGAACGTGTTCATATCTAACAACAGAACAGAACAGGTGATCGGCCTGGTAATACAAGTAACAAAAAGTAGGGTCAGGGTCAACATGTAGGACAGTAGGGGCTCATCCGTCAACATGGTAAAGACTGTGAAATTCTCTCTTGCTTTATGGGTAAGTACACTAAGGTTCAGAGAGATTAAGTAACAAACCAGAAATCACACCGCTTTGTAAGTGGCGATGGACAGATGGAATATGATCAAGCCAGACACAGAGCACTGGAGGTTGGGAAGACTGAAGGAAAGGATAGGATCTGAAGTTTTCACACACATACACACACACGTTGATAGCTGAGTGTGTTCCCTTCATACACAAGCATGAAGGAGTAAAGCATGAGATAGCCCACCTGTGACACCTCCATCTCCCCACATCCCTCCCGTCCCTTACCTTAGCACCCTCAGAGGACACTTGAGAGGGACTACTAGATTACAAGAGGACACGTGCTAGAGGGGACCGTGGGTGCTCTGTGTCTCTCTAGCTGTGCCATGGCTCCTGAGAACCTGCTTAGCCATCCAGCAGGAAGCCAGCTCCCAGCTGAGGACAGTGATCTCAGCCTTGGACTAGACCTTGGATGGTCCATGCAGATATGTTCAAGTGACCGTACAGATTTTTATTTCCCATTTATTACTAGTTAGGAGAGAGATGGCGTCTGAAGAAATCATGCACAGCATACCCCCTGGGAGACTTGCCACCCCCTGGGCTGTGTGACAAAGGATATTGGGAGCTGCTAGGCCTATGCTGTGGGGTAGTAACTTTGGAGGCCTCTGGCACCACATGCCTGGGTTGGACAGTGGTTCTGAAGTCTGGCTGCACCTCCATCCTCAGCAAGCATGGTAGGAAAGGCACCAGACACCAGGTAGAAAGAATGGGACACAAAACCAGATAACCCCAGCTTCTCATTACCTTGGAGGCTCCCTCCCATCTTGGGGCACACTGCACGTTACTGTGGAGTTATCTGAGTGAGTTATTTTATTCCTTTTTTATGTCCTGAGCAAACCCCCATCATCATTTTATTAATGTATTTGCAATTACTGGATAATGATTTCTGGTTGCGTGTGGTCTGTGATATGGGGACACTTAATCAAATATCCACACGATGGGTCTTTAAGTTCTCTGGGGCCAGAAGCTTTTCCCATCAATTAGGCTTCAAAGAAATGGGTTTTAGGCCCATCCACAACTGCATTTTTATGTGTCTTTCGTGACTCCCTGGCCTCCCCCTGGTGTCTTTAGAGATATCAGGAAATGGGATGTGGGGCCGAGGCATTTATTAGTGGGTGTGCAGAGAATGGGTTTATAATGTGGCTACAGAGTATTACAGTGACTGCTTTGCAGCAGGGTGACTTATGCTCCCCTGATAGTCACTCTGTGATGTTCTCTATACACAGAGCCACCAGGAAGAAAGATTTGTTGGCCCAGTGAACTCCCTGGAATCAAGCCCAAGGGGGTGCTTTCGCTGGAAAGAGACTCAACCTCCAGAACCTTCCACATTCCCACACTTTCCCCTCCGCCACAGAAGAGCTAGGAATCTGACTTAGTAAAATGCAGGCTACTTCTTTATTGTCTAGCGCCCTCCTGGACCACTGACTCCCACAATGTAGGTACATGGGGAGTTATCACAGCTCAGAAAGTGGGGGCTGGAGGCCTGGGCTTCTAGCGAACAGACCAGTTCTGCTCTGCTATGCCTTGGCCTGTACATGAATGCTCAGGAGGCTCTGGACTTTCATGAAGCAACTGGGAAATATCCTTTTAGGGTTACTTCATCAGAGAGGGGATTTTACGTAACATGGGGCAGCCATTAAGGAAAAGCTCTTTTCCTTCTAGTGTGGAGAATACAGTCTACATCTGCTGTTGGGTAGAGGTTGTTCCAAGCTATCCAAAACAGGAGCTAAGCCTCTCGATCACCTGGCCAAGGCACCACCCCTCAAGAAGGTAGACATAAGTTATACCAAAGAGATAGGAGGCATAGTTAATCCTTAGATGAGGTAATGATTCCCCTTCCCAGAATCTCCATGCTCTGCACAATCTCTACTGAGCCACCATGATGTTCTGCTAAGTACTTCGGCCACACCTCTGAACCCTGATTCAGAAAGACTTTCTCTCTGTCTTCTCTTCTGTCTCTTTCTTTTGGATGCTGGCCAGAGTCTAAGTGTGCTTTTTCTAGTTACTTGGGCTTCCCATGTTTTCCTCTAAGGATCCCCAAGCCCCTTACCTTTTGCCATACAGCGATCTGTCCACCACACCCACACAGCTGACCTCCAACACGTGATGACTTAAACACTGTGGCTTTCTCTCTTCCTCTTCTTCATACTCCTCTTGCAGGCAGCTGTCAAGATCTCCAGTTTACCTGCCCTAAGGTTTTGCATTTATAATCTAAGAAAATTGTTCCTCAAGTCCCAAACTATAGGCGCACGGGAAGAGGACAAGAGGAAGGAATCTGAGTCTCCATGCTCATCAGCGCTCAATTCAGAGCTCAGATCCTGGGTGTTCAAGGCTGTTGTCAGCCAGAGCCATGCTGCTAGAACTCTCACCATTTCTCTCTCCCTGTCTTCGTTCGGGAAGGGAGTAAACCCAGTGGAGGCTAAAAGAAGGCTATGAGTATGAGGTGTTCATGTTTGGGGGAAAATGTGACTGCCCTGTGGCATACCAGAAGTGGTAGGGTATGTCTTTATCTGTCAAAGCAGCTATAAACAAAGTTTTCTTGTCTGTGCTTGGCTCTTATTCCACAATAGAAGAGATGTGGGCAGCAAGGAGCAGAGACAATGGCTTCTCTGAAAATGCAGGCAGAAGGTCTAACCCAGCTAAGTACCAAGCAAGACTCAAAAGATCAGGATTTTGCCAAATGGGGGAAGGCCCCAGAGGATGCCCAGAATGTCTGAGGGACTAAAAGTGACTTTAAGTCCCCAGAAATGACCTGTGAAAAGTTGCTTCCCCAGCCTCGGTTCAGTGTCTTGATGAATGAGATAGTCCTTGGCTCCCAGGTACAGAACAGAAATGGAAAAGCCTATGGCGTCTACTGTGTTCCATCAAACTGGGGACTCAAAGGTCTGATCTGAGCAAAGAATTTAATTAAAGAAGTGGGTGGCATCTGAAATGGGATTATTGCTGGTGTTCTCATCTGAAGTTTGCAAGCCAGCTGATGCTCTCATTTCTTTTAGTCTTCCACTGTTTCCTTGGATCCATTAGCTTCATGACATCATTTAAAACTATAATTATGGCCATTTATTGGCATAGACATAATCCTGATAAGTGAACACAGATCCACTTCCTGGTGAGTCTTGGACTCCCGTTGTATGCTCACACACCCCAGTGAATCACAAAGAGTGTGCATTCCTCTGTGTCTCCCCTCAAGTCTTAAGACACAGATGAAGTCCATGAGTAGGTTAGCCAGAGAAGATCTGCTCTGTCTGGTGGTAGTCAGAAAGTCCACTTCCTCAACCTTATCATTTGGACCACAGACACATGAAACCTTCTAGAATGCAGCCATAATTCCCCTTCCTGGTTAGCCTGTTCATCCTAGAGCTGAAATCTGCCTTGCTGATGTACGAATGAAAGCTATGGGCTTCAGACCTTACTCAGCAGGCTGTTTACTCAAATGAAGCAGTAGGAGGTCTATAGCCTCTACCCCACCAGTTCCCTGTGAACAGACCTATGCCCACAGGTGTCTGTGGCTCCTCCACCCCCACTCCAGAAACAGGTGAATGATAACAGATAGTTCAAATCACCCACTCTATCAGTGGCCATACTCTATGTTGTCTATGAGCCCCATTGTGTCCCATGAATCTGGAGAAACCTGGGAAGGTGCAGAAATAGCTGTGCCCTGGAGTAGATTCAATATGGCTGAAAACATTGGCGATTCTCTCCACCCAGCATTGGGCACCAAATACCTAGAGGGACTCGTGGGAGCACAGCACAGGATATGGAATCAGAATGTGCTGGAGCCGATGGAGAGAGTAGCTGGCAGGTGCAGAGGGTCAGGACTGCAGAAGTCCTAAGACAACATGCCATAGGGCTGGTTAGGTGGGGGAAACAATAGATGTTCAAGAGGGAGGGATGACTGTGGGGCCTTCGTTACAAGTCTAGATACGACTTCCTTAATCAGTGTCCTAGCCCTGCCTTGGCAGGTAACAAAATCCATGATGCCATCCCTTGCCTGCATGTCATAGAGAAAGTGGTACTACTGAGAAGGCTAGGGGGCAGTAGTGAGGACCCTCTGAGGTTGACTGAGGACAACCAGGTGTGTCTTATGGGGCCTTAACATGAGGGGACTGTATTCAGTTCAGAACACTTCAGTGTTCAACTTGAAATCTAAAGTTAAATCTAGAAGCCCAGACAGTAATTCACATGCTTATGAATTCTCAGCACAAGGTAAGCATCCAGGTCAGCGATGCCTGTCAAGCCAAATGTTGAGCATGGTTATAAATTATCTCCTGGGGTGGAGTGCACTTTCCTCTACTCCCTCTGTGTAAGCAAGCTGAAAGGGGAATGCCTAGGGTTAATTAGTCTGTCTGCACAGTTGCCAGGCATCTCCTGTGGGCATGGTAGGTGTAACAACCACGGCAGGTCTTAGACAGTCCTCCTAGTGGTTCATGAGGCCCCATCTGCTTGCGGGCGTTACCCTCCACTGTGGAAAGAAAAACCAATAGTGCACGTTAGTGGACTATGTGATCTGGATCAGAAAACAGAAGCTGCCCAGGGAAGACATTCTAGAAGGAAAGGAGACATGATCCATCCAAAAAAGACAAGTGAGAATTCAACTACAGGAGGTGTTTCAGGTAGAAGATCTCACTAAGGAAAGCCAAGAGGAAGTCAGGCTGGGATTTCCCATGCCCAACTTAAGAGCAACATGAGGCATGACTGGCCCATGAGATGAAAATACCAAGAAGTAAAGTTAGCTCCTTCTGGACAGGCAGACTTTAATATCCATATCTGTGTCCTGTGAACCAAAAGCCGGGGCCATAGTGGCAGAGACCCAGCTGTGCCTATCTCTTTCAATTCAGTCCTCAGTGGCCCAGGAACAGAGAAATATCATCCTAGCTTGTGGGTCTAATCCTTTGTGCTTTCTCCAGAGTTGAGGGTAAGAGTTAGGGGGTCCCCTGACTCCTAGGCTCGTTCATTCTTCCTCCTTTGATACTGAGCAAACCCTCAGCCTCCATGGGCAGCCTTCTACCCAGAGTCTCAGGCCTGGAAGATTCTACAGGTGACTATTCCAGAAGGTGGGCAATGCAGTTTCTATCAGAAGAGATGCTCAGCCCTGGGTAGCTTGTTAACCAAAGGCAAAGAGTCAGAGGCCAGTAAGCCAAAGCCACTGTACTTCCATGTCTCTGATCATCTCCAGAAACCCTGGTCTCCACCCTCCCTTGTCCTGAAGACTGGGTTTGGCTAAGGTATGCAATTAATGTCTTTCAGTTGTTGAAAAACAATGGGCTACTTTTCTTTCTTTTTATGTGTGCATGTGTTATTTTGCAACTGTGTGCACATACATGTGGAAGCCCATGATAGATATCAAGAACCATCCTCAGTCACTCATCCACTTTATGCATTGAGGCAAGGTCTTTCAATCAAACCCAGAGCTTGCTGATAAAGTTAATCTTCCTAGCCAGCTTGCTCCTGGGACCCCCTATCTCTGCCATCTATATCCAGCCAGCATTTATATGGGTTTCTGGAGATCTGAGCTCTGGTGCTCATGCTTGCAAAACAAGTATTCTAACTACTGAGTAATTCCCCCAGCTCCCAGGCTACCTGCTAACTAAAAACAATCACTGAAGTTCAACACATATAGAAAAGTGTCATAAACCTACAGCTCGTGAGCTTCCCCATAGAATACATCAGTACAACCAGCACCCAGGTCAGGGGACCGAGTCTTACCAGCACCCTGAAGTGCCCTACTGCAGAGCACATTCAATGCTCCACCCCAGCACAGCTACTCTTTAGCAGGCTTTTGAAAGAGAGGGAGGTACAAGTCAGGAAGTGACTGCTGGAAGGGACACTTGTTCTGGGAACTGGCTACAGATAACTCTTCTCAGTTAAAAGACTGGCAAGTCTATCAGTGTGGACTCTGGTTTTCTGGGTTCTGGGTGTCTGGGCTAAATCCAGACTCTTGAGTCTCTAAGCCAAGACTCTGACCAGAAACTGTAGCATGTTCCAGCATGTTCACGATAATAAGATTTGCCAGTAAGAAGCCTTGTTCGTAAGCACAGGGTTCTTACAGCTTCCCTGGGCTGTGGAACATCCTCCTCTCGTAGCTCAGCTCCCCATCTCCAGCCTCAGCCTCAACCCCAGCTTTACTCTCATCTCTGGAGATTTCTTTGCAGGAGCTGGGTGGCTGAAATTAGAAGAGAAAGAAGGTGTCGCTGGAGCAGAAAATGCCCCCAGTAGTGCACCACACCAAATGCCAGAAATCGTAGCCTGACTCTATCACCAGGGCCTTGCCCCTTAGACTGAGTCTCTTTCTTACTCGGAATCTCTTTCCTTATCAATAACAAATAAGGAGCCGACTACATCATTCCAAAACCTTCACCTCTGCTCTTGGAGTGTGCAGCCTGTGGTGGGCTGCCTAAGAGGCAAGCCAAGAGGGAGACAGGCTATGGCTGAGCTACTGGCATAGGGCATTGTCTTTGGAATGTATACCCACATCCACATCTCTGTGTGTGAGAATCAGAGAGGGGGGTGCCTGCCTACCACTAGCACTTGGTATAAATCAAACCCCATGAGTGTGAGGCATCTCCCACTGTCTTCTCTGTACTTAACCTTGATCCAGGTGCTACCGGCCTTGTAGGAGAAAGGAAAGTGTCACACCTTCCTTCTGAAAAATCCCACCAGGACATCATTCTCCTCAGAGCACTTGTTCATGAGGAAAACACAACTCAAGGTCGGACACTGGTTGGCTTTTTCACTGAGGGCTCCTGGTTTTGTTAGGGGCCATTAGCATGAGTGGACAAGATTTCTGAGAAACCCCTGATGTGCAAAAACACACACACATACACACACAGAGATGAGGGAATAAATAGCACATAATTTTGTGAGGTATTTTTTTCTAACTACATTTTCAAAGTCTAATTCCAAAGAATGTAGACAAACCTGACCTGAGGCAATATATGCATGTCTGTGGTACAGCTGGGCTGCACTGCATACACAGGGCACAGGTAGGCAGGGTCCTTGCTTAGGCTCTGAGACACGAAGAGCCTCGGGCTACATGCTGCTGGTCTCACTTCTCTGGATCCCAGCATGCTTCCAAAGGTGTTCCTGCTTCTTCCTCTGGGAATCCAGACACTGTCCTCTCGCTCCCACAGTCTCCTGGGGCCCTGAACCCTTTCAAAGCATGTGAATCCATTTCCATGCTGGACTCGGGCAGCTAGGCAGCTGTGCTGAGGCTTGGAGAACTTATGAATATGGAAGACAGAGAGGGCCAAGGGGATTTCTTGGTGTGGGAATGTAGTAAGAGCCAGCCTATCCTCAGACTCCCATCCCGATACTGTGCTTGTGGTGTTTCAGGTGCAGCCCGGGCAGAGATGTGTCTGGAATAACTCAGCCAGCTGGGGGAAAATGGCTTTGTGGGTACTCAGAGGAGAACAGCCAGAATCCTTTCCCACCCACCCTTCCCATTTTCCTCAGCACTCACTCACTGCGCATTACCAGGCCCCTCCTCTGGATGGCAAACCTGAGGCTGGCCCACGACCTGCTAAGGAGCTGCAGGTTGAAAACCCTGAATGATCCACCTGGGTCTGACATCCACGGAGTCAAGGTTTTCTACAGCTCCTCCATAAGCTGCTGGATTCTGGAAGTTTCCAGTATGAACAGTCCCCAGTGGATAGACTGGAGGAGGGAAGCCTCTCCCTCCATCCTGCAGCCCCAGTGCTGCATACATACCCACGCTCCGTCTACAACACCGCTGATCTGGCTCTGAGTTCCCAGGTAGCTTTGTTTGGTTTTTGACCTGAGATTTACTATCAATCTCCCAACACAAAAAGGTAAAGACCAGGCTTGAAACCCTAGGAAATCCCCAAATCCTGTCTAGTCTAAACCTGTTCAGCTTCTCTCTGAGATGTTGTTTTCTGGGAGCCTGGGTTAGGACAAGCCTCTAGAGACCCTCAGGAGGCCGTTTCCCCAGCTCTGCGGAGCTTCTACAGGCGAGATGCCCAGAGCATTAGTGTATTGAGTGTGGCTCCTTGCTGGCATCAATACATGGCCCTCATACCAAGAAGATGAGAGTCTTCCAGCAGCCTTTAAAATCTAGTGGCTTTTTGGCTCAGCGAGGAGCCTGACAATTACCGTGTCAAAGCAAGAAGCCCTAAGATAATCCCTCAGGCAGTGCCAGGCAGTGCCAGGCAATGCCAGGCAGTGAGACACTTGAGACACCGTCCAGCACTCTGGTCTGTTCTATCTGCTCACATGGTCAATCATTTACTTCCATGACTAGGATATGCCAAAACTCAAATGAGATTGCTGTCCAGTAAAGGCTTATTGAGCAGGATGAAGCCACCATGACTCTGGCCGTTACATGCCATGAAGCCTCCCCTCCCCCCACATCATTGTGACAATAGAAAGCACCCCCTGGAACTGTACACTGTCTCCTGAGAACTCTTGATAAGAACAGTACACACACTCCTGACTCATCCTTCAGCTCACATGAGAATAAAGTTCTCTGCCCAACTGCCGAACTGAGCCCTTGAGCCCAGTAGCCCTTGTCTCAGACATGACTCAGGTAGGGATAGCTCCAAACTCTGCTGTGTTTCTGGCGACACGGGCTATCAGTCAATCTGCTCACTCCTCAAAGACAATGGCAGCTTAAAGTGACAAGAAAGTGCATCTTTGCTGTGGTTGACACCTGGGGAGCTGAGATATCCCACCCAACAGTGGAACTCCTCTCTTGGCTACATATCCAGCCGCACTCGCAAGGTCAGTCTCACAAGGAAGCCTCTCGCCACATCCATCCCCTCCAATTCCCCATCCTGCTGTACCCTGGTTCCAGCTCTCCGACTGCTGATGAGGGGTGGGTGTAGGGAGTGACCAGCAGCTGTGCTAGTGGACAGACCCAGTGAGATCAGCCCCTCCCCAGTCTATGAAGAGCTAGTACCCACATCCTAAAAAGAACGTGTGATTTCTTAGCGAGAATTGCAGGGGTGGGAGTTCAACTAACACAACAGTAAAAAGTAAAGTTCTTAATGCCAAGAGGGCTTTAGCGTTTATTTAAATTCCCAAACATTATTCTTTCACTCTGGGGCCACCTGATGGATGTTCCAGTCAGCCATAAAAAGTGTAAGTGATCCCTCTCTCAGGAATCTAGCCAATTTTGCTTTCTTTAATGGGAATGAAAGTGAGGGTTGTAAATGTCAAGTAGCCAATTGTGTGGCAACATCAACCGAACCTCGCATTCATGAACAAACATACCACTTTTCTGACAAAGGTCTGGGGAGGTTTTGTTCGTTTAAATCACTGGGTTCTGGGGTAAAACTTAAGAGGATCTGTCCATGTGAGGTGTTGGCGTGGCTTTGACCAATCCCACTCCAGTGAATTTGGAGATTCGAGTGTGAGATCTGCTCATGAGTGTGCGTGTGTGTGTGTGTGTGTGTGTGTGTGTGTGTGTGTGTTTGTGCTGAAGGCTCATGCACTGAAGGCCTTGCAGAGCCCTAGTTATACAGATTCTGTTTGCGGTCCCCAAATGGGCTTTGTGCCTTCAATTTAGAAAGTTCACCATCAACTGAGATGACAAATGCAGATACCCCAGGGAAATACCAGATGGAAACTAGCCAAGGACTGCTTGCCAACCTAATGCCACTCCCACTGAATTCTGGGAAGATGAGCAGCTGTATCCTGGAGCTCCCTGAGACATCTAAGAAGATGCTACCATTCAGTTCTCCTTAGCCACCACTGGCTGTCAGAATGCCTGCCTGCCAAGCACCTGGCCCAAGATATGGCCCTGCCAAATGCTAGCAGGTGACCTTTGAAAGAACCAACTCTTTCAACTACAAATCTAGCCATGTCTGTGACAGCTGGCAGATCCACAATACAAGATGAACCCCATCCTGTGGCCATGCTCGCCTGTGGAGGAGGTGGAGGGTCTAGCCTGATGTATGGAGGAGTGGGGGCTTGATGCTAGATGTAGTTAGCTCTCATTCTCTCTCTGTGTGTCTGTTGTCTGTCTGTCTCTCCCTCCCCCTTGTGTGTATGTCTGTCTGTCTGCACCTCTCTCTCTCTCTCTCTCTCTCTCTCTCTCTCTCTCTCTCTCTCTC